>NW_017672478.1:128829-172902 GCF_001879085.1 Nicotiana attenuata
TAGATAGTATTCAATTGGTGATCAAGCAATCAAATAATTAAGCGCAAGATTGAATAAATAAACCAATATGATAAACTAAGAAATCAAAATCAATATCTGAATAATAATAGTCATGAAAGAACCACAACCCTAGAACGTGAAGTTTAGCTCCACATAGACATGGTAGCAAAAAAACAAATCATACAAAGAAACATAAAAAGACTAAATTGGTGGAAGAAAAGATGAAACCCGGCCTCCACGGCGGCTCTGTGCTATTCCTTGGTCAAAAATTGCTCTCAAAAACGTTCTCCTATGTATATATACCAAGTAGGGTTGGGCCCAAACAATTATACCTTCTCCAATGTGAAAAAGGACACTTTTCCAGTCTTAACTAGTGCTGCCGCGGACATGGACGTGCATCTGGCCGCGCTAGTTAGCTGACTTTCTATTTCTGGGCGCGCTAAAACTAGCGCGGCCGCGCATCTGGGAATCTTTCACCCTGTTCCGTTCCGAATTTGGAAAAACGTAAAACATGAAAGTTGTATCCCTTTGAGTTAGATTTCCAACCATATATTGTGGAACCAAAATGGAGTTCTGAGAGAAAAGTTATGTCCATTTTACTAGACAGTGCGCAATCTGCCTACTGGAGTCTTCGTTCTCTCTAACTATCATCCGTTGACCCCCAAACACGATCCCGACTTAATTCCTTGAACTTTTACTCAAACTTTAAAGCGCCAAATAACTTGAATTCATTCCATAACATCTATATAGCTCGGAATCACTCCTACAAGGCATAAAACATACAATTAGTGCAAAACACTAGCGATAAAGCTCAAACTCAATTAAAGTGCAGTAAATTAGAGTGTAAAAATCGACTAAAATATGTAATTATAGCCTATCATCATGCGGTCCCGCTTCTGCGGAACCTTGAACGCATCTGTGGTCCTCGAACCCTTGACCAAAAATCGCATCTGCGCTTTCCTAGCTGCTCCTGCGGCTCCGCACCCGCGGCCCCTTTTCCGCAGGTGCGGTTATGACAGCAACCAGCAGTTCAGCCCTCTTTCAAACTCCAAATTCGATCCGTTAACCACCCGGATTTCACCCGAGGCTCCCGGGACCCCAACCAAACATACCAACCAATCCCAAAACACATTGCGAACTCGCTCGAGGCCTCAAATCACATCAAACAACGCTAAAATCATGAATCGACCTCCAATCCAAACTTAATGAACTCCAAAAATTCAAACTTTTATTTCTGATGTTTAAACCTATCAAATCACGTCCGATTGACCTCAAATTTTGCGTACAAGTCATATTCGACATTACAAACCTACTCCAACTTCTGGAACCGGATTCCGACCCCGATATCAAAAAGTCAACTTCCGGTCAAACTCCTCAAATCCTTGCAATTTCTATCTTTAGCCAAATGACTCCAAAATGACCTACGGACCTCCGAATTCACTTCCGATCGTGCTCCCAACTCTAGAATCACCATACGGAGCTATTCACAGACTCGGAATCCCAAACGGACATCGATAACACTGAAATGCACTTCAAGCCAAACTTATGAAATTTCTTCAAAAATGCTAACTTCCACAAATAGGCGCCAAAACGCTCCCGGGTTATCCAAAACCCGAACCGGGCATACGCCCAAGTCCGAAATCATCATACGAACCTGCTGGAACCTTCAGATCCCGATTCCGAGGTCGTTTACTCAAAATTCCAATCCTAGTTCATTCTTTGAACTTTAAGCTTCCGAAATGAGAATTCTCTTTCCAATTCAACTCTGGACTTCCCGAAATTCAATTCTGACCACGCGCACAAGTCACAATACCTAAAATGGAGCTGCTCACAACCTCAGGCTGCTGAACGGAGCGCTATAACTCAAAACGGCCGGTCGGGTCATTGCATTCTCTCCTACTTAAACATACGTTCGTCCTCGAACGTGCTGAGAACTACACTAAACCAGTCTGAAATCACTGTTTAACACCTCATGCACCTTCCTGTGCTACCACAACTCAGTTAAGCGCATTTGCGCGATCCGTGCTGAAGATATTTCCTTTTATTCAAGCAAATAAGCCTTAGAGCCCAATTCCAACATCCGAAATTCTATGCCCGGCCTGTTTCCAACATAAGATCACCATATCAATCACCACACGCTGTACCCAAACGTGACTGCATAACTTGCTGAATTCACACCAAACATCATTTTACTCACTGGACCACAATAACATTTTCTGATCAACTTAGTCAAAATTCCACGAATCTGATGCTCCCATTGCACCCCATGACATACACAGGTCTTACTCTAACTCTTATAATGCCGTCACGATGGAAGAGATGTGCAGAAACTCATAATCAACTACCGAGTTAACCCATCATTGAGTCTATACTTCTGACAAGAAACATTACCATATTCTGAACCAAATCGTGATCTTTACTCCTTAATATATTCCATATAGTCAGATTGCACTGATCCTGAATCCAATGATTCCATCTCACCCGGTACGAACCGCTCAGGCAATAAGCCACCCCGGACATAATCAAAAGTCTCATATGATGCAAGAACGTTCCAATAGGCTACCAATTAGAATGCGATACCAAAGGAAAACGAACTCTGGAAGGAATTACCTAACTCCCGCACTAGTGTGGACTTTCCCTAGAAAATAGGAAGCGAGACACACAACAATAGCATATAGAAAACTATATTCAACATCACACTGTTGCGGCGTGTAACCCGATCCAAACATAGATCTCGCATAAGGAGATTGCACATCGAGCTAAATTTGCTCATTAGAATAAAATATCGAATTTCGGTCACAAGCACGCCAAGTGCATAATAGCATCCCTGAGGGAACATGTAGCTATAAGCCACGAAACCCAAGCACAACTGAGGTGCGATATACAATCTGAATCCCAAGAGCCTTTTGGCTCATAAAACACCATTTCTACTCGGATCCTCAACACGTAAGCAATTTCTCAAGCCGTCTCACAACTCACACGGCGCAACGTATCACTACACGAAATATCTGACAGCGAAATAACACCCTAACTACTCCTCCACAAGGAACACATTACATAAATGAAGACAACTAGCCTGACATAGAGCCCATATTCACATTTAAATTCATCCACCGACCTCAAGTTGATCCCGATCATATCAAGTAAACCAATAACCTTTCGAAGGTCCATACTAGCTCCCCTTTTCTCATAAGACATAAGAACAACCACCCTCATAACCGGAGCGAACCTCCATAGTACATAAACCAATAAACAGAGTGCCCTCTAGGCATAAATTCCCAAATCAATGATATTACCAGAATCCTCATACTTGGCTTAAATCTTTAATCAATCAAGTGACTACATGCCACATTTATACAATCTTCCTGTGGGACACACTCCCACAACCTACCATAACAAATAATTGGGTCTTACCTCCAAACCGTCGGTCGCACTAACGCTGAAAAGCGATCAAGAATAATTAACCAGGATGCAAAGCCCCTTTTTACAAGACACCGATCTCAGTTGACGCTGATGACAAAGCCAACTTACCTTAAACATCGAAATTCCTTTCCTGCTCCTCCGAGCTTATGACATCCTCGTCAACATCGAATGTGCGATATTTGGGCCGCAGATGCGGATTTTGAGGAGTAAGTGGAATCCGCACCTGCAATGGTTTTTCCGTAGGTGTGGCGTCGCAAAAGCGTGTATTTTTACCGCAGGTGCGGTTTTGCTGGGCAGAACCTATAAATTGAAGACTTCGCGAATTTTGCTCATTTCAACCATTTTTGAAGACAGGTTTTGGAGCTTTTCGGGCAATTTTGAAGAGGGATTCAAGGGATTATCAGTGAGGTAAGTCTCTTGAGCGATAATACTCGTATATGTGGTGATTTCCCGTTGTTTAATCATGTAATTAGTGAAGATTACGGGTGAAAATGAGGGGTTAGAACTTGGGATTTTGGAGAGTTTGATTTGAGGATTTGAGGGACCATTTGATGTCGGATTTTGATGAATTTGGTATAGGTAGACTCGTGAGTGAATGAGCTTTCAGGTTTTGTGACTTTTTCCGAATTCCGAGATGTGGGCCCGGGGGGGCAGGTTTGAGTGGATTTCGGGATTTGTGTCTTATTTGATAGTTTTTCTTGTGGAATTCATTCCATTAGCGTATATTGATGGTATTGTACTGATTGTGAATAGATTCGGAGCATTTGAAGACCGAGTCGAGGGGCAAGGTCATCGCGGAGTAGAGATTTGATCGGTTTGAAGTAAGTAACGATTGTAAATCTAGTCCTGAGGGTATGAAACCCCGAATTTTTGTGTCATGTGACTATTTGAGGTGATGCACATGCTAGGTGACGAGCGTGTGGGCGTGCCCCGTTGGGGATTGTGACTTGGTCTGTCCCGTACCACAGTAAAGTTGAATATTTTGTTGAAACTACATGTTTCTTACGTGTTCTAGAAAGAATTTCTGTAAGTCAAGACGGATGCCGTGTCTAGGCCTTATGCCAGTGTTGTTTGGACCCTTAGAGGTCTTTTATTGCTATCCTCTCATTGTTTTCGATTGGAAATCTATACTCAGTCATGTTTACACTTATTTACTGCATAACTGTCTCTATTACTCTGTTTTGATGTATCATATCAATGTTGTTTGGGTTGAATGCCTTGTTTTACTGATTTATGATTGAGTGAGGCCGAGGGCCTGGTTTGTGAGGATATTTATGGGACCGGGCTGCACGTCGCAGCATGTTTTACTGATTTATGACTGAGTGAGGCCGAAGGCCTGATTTGTAAGGATATATATGGGATCGGGCTGCAGGGCGCAGCATGTTTTACTGATTTATGACCGAGTGAGGCCGAGGGCCTGATTTGTGACGATATATATGGGATCAGGCTGCACGCCGCAACATGTTTTACTGATTCATGACTGAGTGAAGCCGAGGGCCTGATTGGTTTATGCCATGATTGGCTTGTTATATCGCCTGGGCTGAAGGAGCCCCTCCGGAGTCTGCACACCCCCAGTGAGCGCAAGTACCTACTAAGTACATGTGCCAAGTGTCGAGTGCTGAGTGACTGGGAGGCATTAGTGATGGTGAGGTATGCCCAAGGGGCTGTATACGAGTGACTGTGAGGTTTGCCCGAGGGGCTGTATACGAGTGATGTTTTGCCCGAGGGGCGGCTTATGATTTAATCATTTATGCTCACCTTTGCATTGAGCCTTGTTGAAAACTGTTGAGAAATATCTTTAAATGATTTTTACTTGAGCCGGGTTTAAACGAGATGATTTGATTCAAACACTAATTTTAAAAGCCTGTTGTATTTTACTGAGATTTCATGATGTGAACTTCAAATGCTTTATTGCTCGTCACTACTTCTCAGCCACTATTTACTTTGGTTACTTACTGAGTTGGCGTACTCACGTTACTCCCTGCACCTAGTGTGCAGATCCAGGCGTATCAGGGCCCGGTAGCGGCTATTGACTATTCCAACCGTAGATCTTCTCGGAGTTAGCAAGGTACCTGCTGGCGATTGCAGCCCTGCTTTTCTCCCTCCTATCATCCTATAGTTGTTTGTAGTTACTTTCCAAACTGTGTTAGTCTTAGTTTTTTCGGACAAATTGTAGTAGATGCTCATGACTGGTGACACCCCGATGTCGGGCTTTTCTTTCCGCACTTTAGTTATTTAGAATTTCTTTATGAAGTTTATTATTAAATAGTTTGAATTTATCTTTTAAATGAAATATCGTGTTGTTTTTATAAAGAGTCGACTTGCCTAGTACCGCGATAGGCGCCATCACGACGTGATAGTTTAGATCGTGACATCTTTCTTCCTTTCCTTCCACACGAAGGGATCATGGGATTCTCCCAATATACATATTCAGAGATATTCGGAGGTGGAACTGTTCAATAGGCAATGATCAGAATGGGCGGGTCCCAGGTAAGGGTACTAGCTACTATGAATATTAAAGTTCAGCACAATACTTGACCTTTCTAGGACCAATAGTCTCTATAAAGTTTTTTCGATAGTATAACTAAAAGATACAAAAGAAAATGGTTATAAATACAAATTACAAAATACGTACATTCAGGGGCGGATCTATGTGTAAAGGATGGGATGGTACGCCACCCGCAAGCTTTGGCCGAGACTATGCAATAGTATATATAAATGCATGTATATACCGAAGGAATCTAGCAATATATTTAAGTGGAACCCTCATTAACAAAGTAACTAGAGGTGCCACTGGCAGTGCATTGTCATCCCACCCAAGAAGCATGAGTTTGAATCCAGCGCAGTACAATTTTCTTAGAAGTTTTTTTGGTGCATTTTAAGATAGCTATAATTATAGGAGGTTTGCTCATTTGATTCTTTTTTCTCTTTACTTAATTGGTCTTTTTCTTTATTAGTAGTTCCTATTAACTTTTGCTTTGTTTATTACTAGTTTATTTTGAAATTTGTTATTCCTTTTTTTTCTTTAAATATTACACATAAAATATAAAAATCTTTTTCTTTTAAAAATCTGCTCTTTCCTCGTAACCCCTCCCCCCCCCCCCCCCTCTTACCCACACACAGTTAGCTTTCCAACTCCTCCATAGTTTATCAATATACGATAAAAAAATTAATTTTTTTATTCTAGAGCATAATTACGGTAAATCTCTTTGCAGAAACCAAAGAAATCTAGAAATCCTTCAATAAGTTAGTGTTCTAATTAAGGATGAAAGTTTATTTTATTGTCAGATTTCTCTACAGTAGGATAATTGTATATCATATTGAGTAAGTTAATTTTTATAAAAAATAGTAAATTGAAAAATATCTGTAAACTTGCTTCTGCTTTAATGTTTAGAGTGCTTATTAGTATAAGTTTTTGCCTTGAATATCTAAATATAAATTGATAACGAGCCTTGTTTTTATACAAAACGCATAATCCATAATAATTACGTAATATATTTGTTCGATCGTCTATATTAACTTCAAAGACGAATAACCCGAATCGAACCCCAAATAGACCAAACCGATTAAGTTTATACCCTATTGGACAATATAAATTGTAGCATGGCTACGTTAAAAAATTTGTGGCACCCGGAACCTCTAAATTTTGAATCCGCCTCTACGTGCATTCATCTTATTTTTATACCTGGCTAGTCTATGACCATCCGTTACTTGATTGGCTTCTCGCAGACATAGACACATAGCGTATTGTTGCACCTCCCAACTTTCATTAATCTGCAATCATTAATAATGATGTTCGCGTAGTGTTCGATTGACTACTTACTAGTACGTTGTGTATTTCTGAATCTGTTTCAATTTACACATTGATACTTTCTTTAGTTTCTTTATATCTTATTTCATTTTATTTAAACATTATTTTTATCATTAGTTTTACTTTTTATACGTGATCTAACATTCGCATTTTGTCTTGCCTGTCCCACAGGAATATTGGTGCACATGCATGACAGAATACTCTTACCCGCCCCACTGATCATTATCTTACCGAATAATCTAGCAAGTAATAAGAAACAGAAAGAATAAGAAACTATATTCATTTAATTAACTAAGAGGACGTGGAATAATAATTAAACAACTCCATATAACCCAAAAGCTCCTTTCCGTTCTAACATTCAACAAATACTCCTCTAAAATATGTATAAATAAATGAATACAAAATAAAATAAGTTTGTGGTCGGCACTCCAAATGTATCTTTTCAGCAATCCCATGATACGTTTGCTGTTTGCATGAAGAAAAAGGAAAAATTATTAATTCACTATATTCCACCAAGGGACCACAAGTTCTACAACTATGTTCTTCATCCGCTTACAATCTTATGGATTCCTAACCCTATTGACGAGGCCAATATGTATAGGATTTTTCTGCTCGTGCTTTGTCCAATTCTAATATAGTTTATGATATTGTCCCACAGAGAGTGGAACATCTATGCTACAAAATTTTAATATTTCAACTATTATTTGAAAGAATCAATTTGATGAAAAGTGAGTGTGATGACCCAAAAGGTCATCTCGTGTTTTAGAACCCAATTCGGGATTCTGAGGTCTTCAAAAGCTCATATTCGTTCTCCTCCATTTGCGTGCGCAATCCGAGCACATTTTCGAAAAGCCTTTATGTGAAATTTGAGAAAAATATTAAGTTTTGCCATTAGAATTGATTTAAGTTGACGTCGGTCAATATTTTGAGTAAACGGGCCCGGAACCGTATTTTGACGGTCCCGGAGGGTCCGTAGTAAAATATGAGACTTGGGCGTCTGCCCGGAATTGAATTCCGAGGTCCCTAGCCCGAGAAATGAATTTTTGAAGAAAATTGTTAAACTGAAAATATAATGGTTTTTAGAAATTGAATAATGTTTGATCTTGTTTGTATCGGGCCCGTATATTAAATCCGGAGCCCGGTACAGGTTTAATATGGTATTTAAGTCATGTCTGTGAATATTTGGTCAGAATACTGATTTGACGTGATTCGTACGTCCAGTTGTAAATATAGAAATTTCAAGTGTTCTTAACGATTTCATGTGTTTTGGTGTTAAATCCGTAGTTTTAGATGTTATTTTGGCGATTTGATCGCACGAGCAAGTCCGTATGATGTTATAAGACTTGTGTGCATGTTGGTTTGGAGCCACGAGGGCTCGGGTGAGTTACAGATAGGCTATGGGATGTTTTGAACTTAGAAAAATCCGATGTGTTGCTGCTTCTGGTATGCTGATACCTTGTGCTTCGCGTCCGCGAAGTTACTCTCGCAAACACGAAGTGCAACCTGGGCTGGGGAGGGGATTGTTCGTCGCGAACGCAAAGTCATGGTCGCGAACGAAGAGCACTGGGGGCTGCTCTTCGCGAACGCGAGTGGTATCTCGTGAACGCGTAGAGTAAAAAGGAGATGGGCTGGGGAATCTCTGAGTTGGTCTTCGCGAACGCGGTCCAAGGCCCGGGAATGCGACGGTCAGGGGGAAAAGACCATCGCAAATGCAAGCAACTCTTCGCGAATGCGAAGGCCCTTCTGGCCGCAATGCTTCGCAAATGCGACAGGCCCTTCGCGAACGCGAAGAAGGCCTGTCCAGTATTTTAAAAACGGAACTCAAAACGGCAAATGGCCATTCTTTCATATTTTCAAAACCCAGGAAGCTTAGAGGCGATTTTCAAGAGACAAGTTCTTCCCAAAAGTGTTGGTAAATGATTCTAAACCACTTTCTTTAAATTACCCATTGTATTTCATCAATTTTCATCCAAAAATCTAGGGTTTTCATGGTAGAAATTGGGGGTTTGGGTAGAATTAGGAATTTTTGTATAATTGGGATTTAGACCTCGATTTAAGGTCAGATTCCGAAACTAATTACATATTTGGGCTCGTGGGTGAATGGGTGAATGGGTTTTGGTCCGAACCTCGAGTTTTGACCAAGCGGGCCCGGGGTCGATTTTTGACCTTTTGGGAAAAAATGTTAGGAAACCTATAATCATGTATTGGAATTGATTTATTTAGCAATAATTGAAGGTATTAAGCAATTTGTAACTTGATACGAGTGGGTTGGAGGTGGAAACTAAGGGAAAAGCGGTGTTTGAGGCTTGAGTTCGGCCGTGGAATCGAGGTAAGTATTGTGGCTAACTTTGGCTTGAGGGAATAGGTATTGTGTGATTATTTGCTACGTGTTTAGTTGTTGAATATAATGTTTAGGTGAAGTGACTAGCACCTATGCGTCGTGGTCGAGTCATAGCATGCGAGTGAAATTTCATTCTTGTGGATTTAGTAGTCTTAAACCTTATTATCCACGCTTATTAGTGTTATTGCAAATGTTGAGAGGCTTATATCCGGTTCCACCGAGGTTGATAATTTTTGAACAATGATTCAAGGTTGAAATGTCAAATTGTGAAATTAATCATTGATGAAATACTGGTTTCTTTGTAATACTCCTCTTTATCCGTTGTTGTTGATTATGTGATATGTGAGGAGGAGCGTAAAGCACGAGGGGTGATGTCGTGCATGATTTATTTATGTCGTGAGGAAGAGTGTAATGCACGAAGGGTGGTGTTGTGCCATGATATGAGAGTGATAAAGCACGAAGGGTGATGTCGTGTATATTGTGTGAGGTCTAATGCACGAAAGGTGATGTCGTGCCATTCTATTTATATATATTGGTGAGGTTGAGAGTAAAAGCACGAAGGGTGATGCCGTGCAGTTTTTTCCTCTGTTCTCCAAACTTAAGTTATTTGATGATTTCTGTTTAAAAAATTGAGCCCTTCTATTATCCTCCCACTCCTTATATTGTGATTCCCCGTTGCATGTTCCCATTATTTTTATTTATTTCCTTCGTTTACCGTTGTTTCCATTAGCATGATTATACTGTTTAGGCTTATGTGGTGTTCCGTCCTAGCCTCATCACTACTTGGCCAAGGTTAGGCTCGACACTTACCAGTACATGGGGTCGGTTGCACTGATGCTGCACTCTGCACTTTCTGTGCAGATTCAGGTATCGGTCCGAGCTGATTTTGAGTTTGTAGCTCGCTATTGCGCAGGAGACCCGAGGTTGATCTGCCGACGTTCGCAGATTCCTGGAGTCCCCTCTTATACATATATTCATTTAGTGTTTCATTTAGTTCACAAACAGTTGTATTTCTTCATTTCAGTCAAATACTTGTAGTTAATCTTAGTAGTTCGTGAATTGTGACTCGAGACCCTGGGTAGCTAGACATACAGATTTCACATGGGCAGTATTATTATGCCAGTTCAGTTTCTTATATTAATTATCATGTGTTGAGTTGTAGTGGTTTACCAGTTATTTATAAGATTGTTATGTTGCAAACCTCTAATGTTGGCTTTCCTATCAAGTGCAGCGTTAGGCGCCATCACGGTCTCGACGATGGGAATTCGGGTCGTGACAAGTTGGTATCGGAGCACTAGGTTGCCTAGGTCTCACAATTCACGAACAAGCTAGGTAGAGTCTTAGGGATCGGTACAAAGACGTCTGTGCTTATCCCCAGAGGCTAAAGAGTTTAGAAATACCTTCACATCTATTCATCTCTGTCGTGCGATTTGACTTCTCAATGACTAATTGAACTTCTACTCTGTTCTTTCGCAGATGGTAAGAACACGTACAGCTTCATCAGCTGATCAGCAGCCTGAGCCCCCAGTGGCAGCTCCTACGAGGGGCAGAAGATGAGGCCAGGCTATGCTAGAGGCCGAGGCAGGGGCAGAGCTTAGCCCAGAGCTCGAGCAGCAGCACCAGCGGCGGAGCCTCGGGTAAAGTTTAATGACGAGGTTCCGGCCCAAACCGTTCCAACGGGGCCAGCTCAGGTTCCATAGGGTTTCATCGCTACCCCAGTACTTCAGGATGCTTTGGTCCGTCCAGTAGGCCTTATGGAGAGTGTTACTCAGGCCGGCATACTTCCTGTACCACCAGCCGTCTCTCGGACTGGGGGAGGAGCACATACTCCCGCTACCCACACTCTAAAGCAGATGGATCATCAGTTTCAGACTCCAGCAGCCCAACCAGTGGGAGTAGCTCAGCCAGTTGGGGTAGTTCCACCGGGTGTTGCAGCCCAGACCGGTGATGGATCAGCTATGTCTTCTGATGCTTTGTGGAGATTAGATAGGTTTACCAAGCTTTCCACCACTACCTATGGCGGTACATCTTCAGAGGATCCCCACGACTATTTGGACAGTTGTCATGAGGTGTTACGTAACATGGGGATAGTGGAGACCAATTCGGTCGACTTTGCTGTTTTTCGTCTGTCAGGTTCCGCCAAGAAATGGTGGAGGGATTTTTGTTTGGCCAGACCAGCTGGGTCGCCTACTTTGACTAAGGACCAGTTCTCTCAACTATTTCTCGAGAAGTTTTTTCCTATCACTCAGAGAGAGGACTACCGCAGGCGGTTCAAGCATTATCAGCAGGGTTCTATGACTGTCACCCAGTACGAGACAAGGTTTGTTGATTTGGCTCGTCATGCTCTTCTTTTACTCCCCACCGAGAGAGAGAGGGTGAGGAGGTTTATTGAGGGACTCGCTCAGCCTATCAGATTGCAGTTGGCTGAGGAGACAGGGAGCGGGATTTCTTTTCAGGATGCGGCCAACGTGGCCAGGCGAGTTGAGATGGTTTTAGCTTAGGGGAGTGGCCAGGGGTCTGACAAGAGGCCTCGTCATTCTGGTAGGTTTAGTGGTGCCTCGTCTGGAGGCAGGGATTATTTTGGTAGAGGAAATCCTCCCAAGCTATTTCATTCAGCACTTCAGGCTTCTCACGGTGCTTCAAGTGGCAGTGGCTCTCATATGTAGTATTTTGATCAGCTACCCTACAGTGCATCACCAGCTCCTATCAGTGCACCTCCTCTCTAGAGTTTTCAGGGTGGTTACTCAGGCTGTCAGGGTCAGCAATCTCAGCTGTCGAGGTCTTGTTATACTTGTGGCGATCCGAGACACATTGCTAGATTTTGCCCTCGAACCTCGAACATATCTAAGCATCAAGGTTCTCATGCCATGGTACCGGCACCGGGTGTTCCACCGCCCTCTCAGCCAGCTAGAGGTAGGGTCAGGCAGCTAGAGGTGTAGGTCGAGGTATTAGAGGTGGAGGTCAGGCCGCTAGAGGTAGAGGTCAGCCAGCAAGAGGCCTTCCCAGAGATGTAATTCAGAGTGGTGGGGCCTAGCACTAATGTTATGATTTCCCAGCCAGGTCTGAGGCTGAGGCATCCGATGTCGTTATCACAAGTACGGTTTTAGTTTGCAGTAGAGATGCTTCAGTTTAAATTGATCTGGGCTCTACAAACTCCTATGTGTCATCTTACTTTGCTTCGCTTTTGGTTGTGCCTCATGATTCTCTGAGTGCTCCTATTTATGTGTCCACACCAATGGGTGACTCTATTGTTGTAGATCGTGTTTATCGCTCGTGTGTGGTTATTATTGGGGGCCTTGAGACTAGTGTAGATATCCTACTTCTCGATATGGTTGACTTCGATGTTATTTTGGGGATGGATTCGGTGTCACCTTATCATGCTATACTGGACTGTCACGCCAAGATCGTGACCTTAGCCTTGTCGGGGTTGCCTCTATTGGAGTGGAGAGGGACTCCTGGTCATTCTACCAGCAGGGTTATTTCTTATATGAAGGCTCGGCGTATGGTCGAGAAGGGGTGCTTGGCCTATTTGGCTTATGTTCGTGATTCTAGTGCAGAGGTTCCTTCCATGGATTCCGTGCCAGTTGTTCGTGAGCTTCGAGAGGTATTTCCTGCAGACCTGCCGGGGATTCCACCCACAGGGATATTGATTTTTTCACTGATTTGGCTCCGGGCACTCAGCCCATTTCAATTTCGCCATATCGTATGGCCCCGCCAAAGTTGAAAGAATTAAAGGAGCAGTTGCATGACTTTCTTGATAAGGGCTTCATTAGGCCCAGTGTCTCGCCTTGGGGTGCGTTGGTGTTATTTGTAAAGAAAAAGGATGGATCGATGAGGATGTGCATAGACTATCGACAGTTAAACAAAGTCACCATCAAGAACAAGTATCCATTGCCGAGGATTGATGACTTATTTGATCAGCTTTAGGGTGCCAAGGTGTTTTCGAAGATTGATTTGAGGTCTGGCTACTATCAGTTGAGGATTAGGGCCTCCGATGTCCCTAAGACAGCTATTCGCACTCGGTACGGGCATTATGAGTTTCTAGTGATGTCATTTGGGTTGACAAATGCCTCATGGATTTGATGAACCGGGTGTTCAAGCCCTATTTGGATTCCATTGTGATTGTTTTCATTGATGATATCATGATCTACTCCCGCAGTCAAGAGGAGCATGAGCAGCATCTTCAGGCTGTTCTTCAGACTCTGAGAGACAGCCAGTTATATGCTAACTTTTCAAAATGTGAGTTTTGGTTGAGTTCAATTGCATTCTTGGGTCACATTGTATCAGCACAGGGTATTCAGGTAGATCCTAAGAAGATTGAGGCAGTCAAGGACTGGCCTAGACCCATATCACCTACTGAGATCCGGAGTTTCTTAGGTTTCACGGGTTATTACCATCGGTTTGTGGAGGGGTTTTCATCTATAGAAGCCCCGATGACCAAGTTGACCTAGAAGGGTGCCCCGTTCAGGTGGTCGGACGAGTGTGAGATGAGCTTTCAGAAGCTCAAGACAGCTTTGACTACGACACCGGTGTTGGTATTGCCCACGGGTTCAGGGCCCTATACAGTGTATTGTGATGCATCTCATATTGGACATGATGTGGTATTGATGCAGGGTGGCAAGGTTATTGAATATGCTTCGTGACAGTTGAAGATTAACGAGAAGAATTATCCAGTTCATGATTTGGAGCTAGCAGCCATTGTTCGTGCACTGAAGATTCGGAGGCACTATCTATATGGCGTGTCGTGTCATGTGTTCACAGATCACAAGAGTTTGCAGTATTTGTTCAAGTAGAAGGAGCTAAATTTGAGGCAGAGGAGGTGGTTGGAGTTATTGAAAGACTATGATATCACCATCTTGTACATCTCGGGAAGGCCAATGTGGTGGCCGATGCTTTGAGTAGGAAGCCAGCTAGTATGGGTAGCTTTGGGTACATTCCAGTCGGTGAGAGACCGTTTGCTTTAGATGTTCGGCTTTGGCAATCAGTTGGTGAGGTTGGCTATTTCTGAGCCCAGCCGTGTTCTAGCTTGTACAGTCGCTCGGTCTTCTTTGTTTGAGCATATCAGGGAGCAACAATATGATGATCCTCATTTGCTTATCCATAGGGACACAATGCGGCACGGAGATGCCAAGCAGGTTATAGTTGGAGATGATGGAGTTTTGAGGATGGAAGGTCGTATTTGTGTGCCTAATGTGATGGGCTTCGTGAGTTGATTCTAGAGGAGGCACACAGTTCCCGGTATTCTATTCATATGGGTGCCGCTAAGATGTATCAGGACTTGCGGCAACATTATTGGTGGAGGAGGATGAAGAAGGATATTGTTGCATATGTAGCTCAGTGTTTGAATTGTCAGCAAGTAAAGTACGAGCATCAGAGACCTGGTGGCTTGCTTCAGAAGATTGAGATTCCGGAGTGGAAGTGGGAGCGTATCACTATGGATTTCATTGTTGGACTCCCACGGACTCAAAGGAAGTTCGACGCAGTGTAGGTTATTGTGGATAGGCTGACTAAGTCAGCACATTTCATTCCTGTAGTAGTTTCCTATTTCGGAGCGGTACAGATGGCAGAGATCTATATCCGTGAGATCGTTCGTCTTCATGGGGTGCCCGTGTCTAATCATTTCTGATCGAGGTACGCAGTTTACCTCGCATTTCTGGAGGGCAGTTCAGTGTGAGTTGGGTACACGGGTCGAGTTAAGCACAGCATTGCATCCTCATACGGATGGACAGTTCGAGCGTACTATTCAGATTTTGGAGGATATGCTCCGCGCCTATGTTATTGACTTTGGAGGTTCTTGTGATCAGTTCTTGCCATTAGCGGAGTTTGCCTACAACAACAGTTACCAGTCGAGCATCCAGATGGCTCCTTATGAGGCATTATATGGTAGGCGGTGTCGGTCGCCAGTTGGATGGTTTGAGCAGGGGGAGGCTCGGTTATTGGGTACGGATTTGGTACAGGATGCCTTGGATAATGTTAATATCATTCAGGATAGACTTTGTACAGCTCAGTCCAGGCAAAAGAGTTATGCCAACCGTAGGATTCGTGATGTAGCATTCATGGTCGGAGAGCGAGTGTTGCTTCGGGTGTCGCCCATGAAGGGCGTGATGAGATTTGGGGAAAAGGGCAAGTTACGCCCTAGGTTCATCGGGCCTTTTGAGATTCTTGATTGAGTGGGAGAAGCGGCTTACAGACTTGCGTTGCCACCAGGCTTATCGGCGGTACATCTAGTGTTTCATGTGTCCATGCTTCGGAAGTATCACGGCGATCCATCCCACGTATTAGATTTCAGCACTCTCCAGCTGGACAAGGATTTGACCTACGAGGAGGAGCCGATAACCATTTTAGACAGGCAGGTTCGTCAGTTGAGATCGAAGAATTATCCTTCGGTTCGTGTGCAGTGGAGAGGTTAGCCTGTTCAGGCAGCTACCTGGGAGTCTGAGTCCAATATGCGGAGCAAATATCCCCATCTTTTCACTACCTCAGGTACTTTTCCATGTCCATTCGAGGATGAACGGTTGTTATAGAGGTGGAGAATGTGATTACCCAAAAGGTCATCTCGTGTTTTAGAACCCAATTCGGGGTTTCGAGGTCTTCAAAAGCTCATATTTTTTCTACTCTATTTGTGTGCGCAGTCCGGGCACGTTTCCGGAAAGCCTTTATGTGAAATTTGAGAAAAATATTAAGTTTTGCCTTTAGAATTGATTTAAGTTGACTTCAGTCAACATTTTGAGTAAGCGGACCCAGACCCTTGTTTTGACGGTCCCGGAGGGTCCGTAGTAAAATATGGGACTTGGGCGTATGCCCGGAATTAAATTTTGAGGTCCTTAGCCCAAGAAATGAATTTTTGAAGAAAATTGTTAAACTGAAAATATAATGGTTTTTAGAAATTGAATAATATTTAATCTTGTTGGTATCGAGCTTGTATATTAGTTCCGGAGCCCGGTACAGGTTTAATATGGTATTTAAGTCATGTCTGTGAAATTTGGTGAGAATCGGGACTGATTTGACGTGATGGGAACGTCCGGTTGTAAAAATAGAAATTTCAAGTGTTCTGAAGGATTTCATGTGTTTTGGTGTTAAATCCATAGTTTTAGATGTTATTTTGGCGATTTAATCATACGAGCAAGTCTGTATGATGTTTTTAGACTTGTGTGTATGTTTGGTTTGGAGCCCCGAGGGCTCGGGTGAGTTTCGAATAGGCTACGGGATGTTTTGAACTTAGAAAAATCTGTTGTGTTGCTGCTTCTGGTATGTTGATACCTTGTGCTTCGCGTCCGCAAAGTAACTCTTGTGAACGCGAAGTTCAACCTGGGCTGGGGAGAGGATTGTTTATCGCGAGTGCAAAGCCATGGTCGTGAACTCGGAGCACTAGGGGCTGCTCTGCGCGAACGCGACCGACATCTCGCTAACGCGTAAATTAAAAAGGAGGTAGGCTGGGGAATCTCTGAGTTGTTCTTCGCGAATGCGGTCCAAGGCCCGCGAACGCGATGGTCAAGGGGGAAAGACCATCGTGAACGCGAGCAACTCTTCGCGAACGCGAAGGCCCTTCTGGCCGCAATGCTTAGCGAACGCGAGAGGCCCTTCGCAAACGCAAATAAGGCATGTCCACTGTTTAAAAATAGAACTGCAAACGGGAAATGGCCATTCTTTCATATTTTCAAAACCAAGGAAGCTTAGAGGCGATTTTCAAGAGACAAGTTCTTCCCCAAAAGTGTTGGTAAATGATTCTAAACCACTTTCTTTCAATTACCCATTGTATTTCATCAATTTTTATCCAAAAAATCTAGGGTTTTCATGGTAGAAATTGGGAGTTTGGGTAGAATTAGGGTTTTTTGTATAATTGGGATTTAGACCTCGATTTGGGATCAGATTCCGAAACTAATTACATACTTGGGCTCGTGGGTGAATGGGTTTTGGTCCGAACTTCGAGTTTTGACCAAGCGGGCCCGGGGTCGGTTTTTGACCTTTTCAGGAAAAATGTTAGGAAACCTATAATCATGTATCGGAATTTATTTATTTAGCAATAATTGATGGTATTAAGCTATTTGTGACTAGATACGAGTGGGTTGGAGGCGGAAATTAAGGAAAAAGCGGTGTTTGAGGCTTGAGATCGGCCGTGGAATTGCGGTAAATGTTATGTCTAATTTTGGCTTGAGGGAATAGGTATTTTGTGATTATTTGCTACGTGTTTTGTTGTTGAATATGATGTATAGGTGAGGTGACGGGCACCTATACATCGTGGTCGAGTCATAGCATGCTAGTGAAATTTCATTCTTGCGGATATCGTAGTCTTAAACCTTATTATCCATGCTTATTGTTGTTATTGCAAATGTTGAGAGACTTATATCCAATTCCACCGAGGTTGATAATTTTTGAACATTGATTCAAGGTTGATATGTCAAATTGTGAAATTAATCATTGATGAAATATTGGTTTCTTTGTGATACTCTTCTTTATCCGTTGTTGTTGATTCTGTGATATGTGAGGATGAGTGTAAAGCACGAAGGGTGATGCCGTGCATGATTTATTTATATCTTGAGGAAGAGTGTAATGCACGAAGAGTTATGTCGTGCCATGATATGAGAGTGATAAAGCACGAAGGGTGATGTTGTGTATATTGTAGGAGGTCTAATGCACGTAGGGTGATGCCGTGTCGTTCTATTTATATATATTGGTGAGGTTGAGAGTAAAAGCACGAAGGGTGCCGTGCAATTTTCCCTCTGTTTTCTAAATTACTTAAGTTATTTGATGATTTCTGTTTAAAAAGTTGTGCCCTTCTATTATTCTCCCACTCCTTATATTGTGATTCCCCGTTGCATGTCCCTTTCCTATTATTTCTGTTTATTTCCTTTGTTTACTGTTGTTGCCATTAGCATGATTATACTGTTCAGGTTTATGTGGTGTTCTGTCCTAGCCTCGTCTCTACTTCGTCGAGGTTAGGCTCGACAATTATTAGTACTTGGGGTCGGTTGTACTGATGTTGCACTTTACACTTTTTGTGCAGATTCAGGTATCGGTCCGAGCTCATTCTGAGTTCGTAACTGGCTATTGCGCAGCAGACCCGAGGTAGATCTGCCGACGTCCGCAGATTCCTTTAGTCCCCTCCTATGCATATATTCATTTACTGTTTCATTTAGTTCACAGACAGTTGTACTTCTTCATTTCAGCCAATTATTTGTAGTTATTCTTAGTAGTTCGTGAACTGTGACTCCAGACCCAGGGTACCTAGACATACAGATTTCACATGCGCAGTATTATTATGCCAGTTAAGTTTCTTACATTAATTATCATGTGCTGATTTGTAGTGGTTTACCAGTAATTTGTAAGATTGTTATGTTGCAAACCTCTAATGTTGGCTTGCCTAGCAAGTACAGTGTTAGGCGTCATCACGGTCCCAACGGTGGGAATTCGGGTTGTGACATTGAGTGAGATTTAAAGCTTGTTAATTACTTAAACAAAAACCAAGAACTTTCGGAAGATTTATAATTTAAAAGAGTTGGGAATCGTTTAATTCACTTGATAATATATTACAATAAAATCTCAATTTTTACATGTATTTCTCTGAGGAATAATTGCTTATTGCTAATACAATTATATTTTTAGCTCACTAAGAAGTAGTCAATTAATAGCACTCTGTGAGGTTATGTGATCAATTGAGGTAAAACTAGTGACGATTAAATCGAAATATTTTTCTTGCTTGAATTGTGCTAAGAGGTAGTAAAAACTTCATGAGAATATTTTTACTAAAAAATCAATAATCTTGCCTACAACAATTCCTTCATGAGAAATAAAACTGAGGCAAGGAAGATTACGAACTTGAAATAATAGTTTACGAAAAATTACTCTTACTCTATTATTTTATTCATTGGTTATTATATATCAATTTGCTTCGTGAGAATTGCAAAATCAAAATAGGAATAACTTAGAGATAAAATATGTAGAAGTAATTGTAATGATTAATTAAAATTATTATTACAGCACAGTACGAAGTATAAACAGAAAGTTTCAAGCCAATGATGTATTAAAACTGAGATAGTATTACAAACATATATATATATATATATATATATATATATATATATATATATATATATATATATATATATATATATATATATATATATATCAAGCATTAAATTAGATAATAAGTAATAGAATAATAATAATTCAAATGCNATGGTTAATTAAAACTATTATCACGGCACAGTACAAAATATAAAAAGAAAGTTTAAAGCCAAAGATGTATTAAACTGATATATATATATATATATATATATATCAAGCTTCATCAACTATTCCAACAAAAAAGATTACTCCATTATGAAGTAAGAAAAAACTAATTTAGAAAGAAAGAACTTATGAAGAGATATTATTCTTCTAAATGGCAACCAGTAGAAAATACTAAAGAAAAGAGATAGACCAAAGAGTTGTTTCTCGCAGCAAGACTCATTATCTTCTATCCAAAAATCACACTCTATTTATAGAGTTTTATGCCTAATGTTCTCCATAGGTGCAACTATGAAAATTGTAAGTGCAGCTATGGCTTTGCAGTTGAGTTGAAAGACTATTGTTTCAACAATAGTTCTCTAGTTGCAACTATGTATTTGTTTCATGATTTTCAATTGCCATCATCGCAACTATGGTGATATAGTCCATTTGCTTCTTCATTCCGGGTTGGCTACTCAATTCCCGCTTTTTTGCTTCTTTTCTTCAATTTTCATATGCTCTTCCTCCTGCTAAGTATGTTAGAAAATATAGGAGAACATGATATAGTTATTCATGTTTTATTTAAAATCTTTAATATTTAACATATGAAAATATATGAATAAATTATATCCATCAAATTTCCTACTTGGAGGGCTCTCGACCTGTCTATCGGGACCTGCGGGCATGAAACGCAGCGTCCCCAGGAAAAAGGGACGTCAGTACGAAAATGTACCGAGTATGTAAGGCACATAAATAAGTACATAACAGCATGGAAGAAATATAGAGTAATTGACTCAACTTGTAAGTCTAGATAACTCTGTAATTCATAAATTACTTTTAGCATCATGCATATGCGTATGAATGTCATGTCGTGCATAGGTACATATTTCATAACATCATCAGCCTCTAAGGCATCCCATCATATCATATCGGCCACTGTGGGCAAAATCATCAACGTATACCAGCTGATCAGGTGGTGGTGCGTATATAACGCCATAACCTTTCCCATATCCCATATACATAGATATACATACATATATATGTGTATATAACGCCATCTGGTCACGGGTCAATGTACATGAATGCAATGCATGAAAAGTACGTTAATAAAATCTTTCGGAATGTCATAAGACAATTTTGCCTTTGAGTAATATCATAAAGTAAACTCTTTTCAACTTAGCCTTATAGGGTCGAACAGCTATTTTACTTACTATATTGAGAGAGTTGAGTCAGTATCAGCAGGTAAGCATATCTTCAGATTTTCTTTGACTTCCAGCTACTTGCAGTTATTATATTATCAGAGCAGTTCTGTCCTAGGGGGTCTACAAGTCGTGTCTAGTGGAGTCTTGTTTATGGGTGTGCCGTGCACCACACTTATAAGCAGGAGGCTACAGGGCATTTAGGACTGTCACTGTTTCTTCTTACTCTAGATCGTGTGGTAGAGCTCACTTATAAGAATTCAAGTCCCGAACTTCTATTCATAATAAGACGATGCCTATATTCAGAAAGACGATCGATAAGAGATATAGCTGTGGAATTGTTGATTTAGAGGAACTCGATTTTACATCTTGCTTATGATAAGTAAATGTGAGGTCTTTAGCAAATCATGGGTGTACTGAAATGTGTAAGCCTCTTGATAAGGAACCTAAGGCAAGAATATTTATCCACCTTTATGGTGAAAGACAATGCTTTCAAGAAGTAAAAGAAGCAAGGTGAAGAAGGGTACGAGGCGCCCAGTTAATGAAGCTTATCGGTACTATAGTTCCGGCAGAAAAATATAAGCATTAAGAGTTACCCTCAACAGTAACAGAGGTATGTACAATTGGTTGTACCCATCTCAGTTATGACCTATGGGGGCTAACAGGTGTAGTTTAAGAAAAGGACGGAACATCAGGACCTGGCTGGGGTTAGAGTAAACCAAAATGGTGAATGGATTGTTTGTGTTAGTTGACATTTCCGAAGGATATTGCAAATGTGCTAATAGATCTCCTTGTGAGACACCCAGATGGTACACTTTAAAATAGGGTAGCCAGATATGAGTACTACAAAGACAGCACTATAAGCCTTGAAGGGATACATATTACCTTAGTGTGGCTCGTGTCCCTAGTAAAGCGAGAATGTTAAGTAACTTGAAGAGATAATGGATGGAGCAAAGGGAAGCTAAAGGCAAAAGAATGTCTTGTTCGAGTTTTCAGAATAAAGTGATCGACAGAAATGTTAGCAAGAAAAGAAGAAGAGAGTTAATAAAGCATTATGAGTAAGATGTGATACATGAATGACAACGGTAGATCAAAAGAAAAATGACAATATTACAGAGTTTATAGTCAAGTGAAGGGAAACACAAGAGGTGACAAGCCTTGAGACAACAAAAGAGTATATGCCATAAAGTCATATCGTCACTTTGAGAAATAAGTTCTTGACTCTAACACGACCACCAGAAGGAAAAGTTAGACCCCAAAATAATAGAAATTAGTGAGGAAATTTTGTTATCCTTGGTACATAAGGATTACCGCAAGGCGAGTAAGGGTCATCGATGATGTAAGAGGATGCCAAAGATAAAAAGGTAAAACATCTATAGACAGGTCGTCGTAGCTCCAACTCTTAGTACACCCTTAAAGGGGGGAATATGGAATGGTGTGGTATTAAGTCAGAATTAAGTGGATCTAGTAACTATGGAATGATGAAGGAAGACTGCGATAAGAATGAGAAAGGGATGAGATTGTACTTATTCAAATGTTACAAATATGCTATGATTCCAGAACATTATGTAAGCACGGCACCAAGAAAAGGAAGTAAGGGTTTCTACCCGAGATGTTTTTTGATAGAAAAGGAGTCAGTGCGAGACATAAGTTAAGACAAAGGAAATAACCCATAAGGTTATGGCGTTATATACGCACCACCACCTGATCAGCTGGTATACGTTGATGATTTTGCCCACAGTGGCCGATATGATATGATGGGATGCCCTCAGAGGCTGATGATGTTATGAAACATGTACCTATGCACGACATGACATTCATACGCATGTGCATGACGCTAAAAGTAATTTATGAATTACAGAGTTATCCAGACTTACAGGTTGAGTCAATTACTCTATATTTCTTCCATGTCTGTTATGTACTTATTTATGTGCCTTACATACTCGGTACATTTTTCGTACTGACATCCCTTTTGCCTGGGGACGCTGCATTTCATGCCCGCAGGTCCCGATAGACAGGTCGAGAGCCCTCCAAGTAGGCTATCAGCTCGGCGGAAGATGTTGGTGCGCTCCATTTGCTTCGGAGTTGCTTGTTTGGTTAGTATGATTTAGACGTGTATTGTTTGGTATGGCGGGACTCTGTCCCGACCTTTATGACATTTATGTACTCTTAGAGGCTTGTAGACATATGTCGTATACGTGAAAGATTGTACGGACTTGTCGGCCTATGTTTTGAGTTTATAAATGATTATGTTGTCCTATTAGGCCCATATGTCACGTGTATATGATGATGTAATAAGAAAGCTACGTTAGGTTGGTACTCGCTTGAGTAAGATAACAGGTGCCCGTCGCACCCCATTGGTTTGGGTCGTGACATTCTAAGACCCCTAAAAAGGCATACCCTCTATATAGACGCCAAAGCTACTTCACTCGGGGACTAAAAGGATACGGCCATATACAACGACTACAGTCACAAGGCTGTACCAGCCAAACTAACGCGACTCGGGGACGCCCGACCGTCGCCATAAAATCACAGGCCTTTAAATTACTTCAAAAATACTTCGAAAAGAACCGTTAACTAGGCCACCCTCGGCATAAGCAAAAGAGCTTCGATCATGTCAGCTCTAAACACATGCTTCGAACCAATTCAGCCATCGAGCAAAACCTCCCGAGCTGCTCATTTATCGCTACATAACGGCTCAAAATCGAGGTTCTTATCGAACCGTCGAAGAGTCGGGTGAACATAAAAACTTCAAAAAGTCTTTAACGAGGGAAAAATAAAGCCTATATTAGATGTCATACCGACCCAACACGTAAGAGCCTAAGCGCCAGCTCATATTAGAGGTCGTACTGACCCCACGCGTAAAAGCCTAAGCGCCAGCCCATATTAGAGGTCGTACCGACCCCACGCGTGAGAGCCTAAGCGCTAGCATATGTTAGAGGTCGTACCGACCCAACGTGTAAGAGCCTACGGGCCAGCCCAACAAGCCTCAGGGCCGATTTGTAAACTTAAGGGTTTTTCCTCGAAGTCCAGTCCACCTGGCTAATCATCGACAAACATCTAAATTCTACACAAAGAAAGACTTACACAAGCAAAGGGAAATGCATGAATGATGAAACCAAAAGGTTTCCTTTGATAAGTATATGTGAAATAACATGAGGCTTCAATTACAAAGTTCTCTAAGAACACTGTACGACCAAAAAGAAAAAGCCTAGTCTACTTTCCCCTCGGGGACTGCGGCTTCATTAGCCTCTTCCTCATTATCTTCAGCATCGGATACGAGGAACTTGGCGTTGTATTCATCTGCCTTGGCATGCGCTATCTCTTCTGAGAGATCAAAGCCCCTAGAATGGATCTTCTCGAGGGTTTCCCTCCGGGATCTACATCGAGCATATTCATTACTTTTGCTCTCCCGATCGGAAGCCCCTCTCAACTCATCCCAAGCATCGGCAGCATCTTATAAATAGATGGCCACTTTCTTGTTAGCCTTAGCTCGAATCTCTTCAGCTTCAGCCCGGGTGTCCACAACCTCGGCCTTCATCTTCAAAAGGTCAGATTCGAGCCTTGCAATCACGCTCGTCTGGACCGAGCTATTTTCACGGGCATTTCGGAGTTGCACCTCGAGGGCAAAAACCTTGGCCAAAGCATTCTTCTTGGCTGCAACTTGGGCATTTATCTGGGCCCTTAGCTCATTACACTCATACTTGGCCTGACCAACTTCACCCCAAAGGCGTTCCAGGTCTTCCGTCTTTCTCTTCAACTGAAGCATCGAAATATTAGTCTCCGAGGATAGAAGAAGAAACATGCATCCCCTCGAGACAAAGGTTACTTGTCTGTCAAGGTAGCTTTCGTAGTCCACACTTTGACACAAAGAAGCCTGAAGCTATACCAACTCCTTTGCCCTTTTGTCACAAAGAAGCCTGAGGAATTTCTCCCCTTCCAAGGCTTTTTGCAACCTGGATTCGCGGCGGAGCAGCTCGGTCTTGATCTTGTCAAAGGCCTATGAAAAAGAAGCACAATTAGAAAATGAAAGTGCAAAACTGAAAAGCCAATACAGTCGGCCAAAACTCACCACAGAACAGAGCCGCTGAGCCTCCTCAAAAGTTGAGCGCATATCTACTGGCCTGGTCTCATCGACCCCGGTAGAACCACTCCCGATGGGAATACGGTCGCTCGACACCCCGCTTGATTTAGGCGGCCCCTGGCCTCGAATTTCCCTCGAAGTACCTTCGGCGGGAAAAGAAGAAGGCGGCAAAAAGTCTTTATGCCTCGAAGTACATTCGACGAGAGAAGAAGAAGGCGACACAAAATCTTTATCCCTCGAAGTACCTTCGACGGGAAAAGAAGGCGTCGGCAAAGGAGGAACCATTCTTCCGAAGAAAGCAAATACATATATAGAGCCAGCGGTGACTGTTCGCCTATTTTGAAGGCCAATTAATTCTAACCATGTCAGTGCCACGTTTGGGGAAGTGTACCGGTGGGACCACCCCGGTCACTTCGCAACCATGTCATGTGAATGACACTGTCACACAGCGCTCGGGAGCCATTGAGATCCCGAGGATCTCTTTTATTACAAGCATCAACTCTAAAAAAGTTATCGACCTACTCTCGAGATGGTGCCCGATCTCGAGGGTCCCGATTACTCCAAGTATGGGCTCCGAAGAGCCAACATCAAAATTCAAAGGCTAACTTCGCGTTAACGCTGAAATATAAAATTCGAAGACTTGAAGCAGAAGAATCTTTTTACATTCCCAAAAATATATTTACAAGGGGTGTCTATACAAAGCCCTTCCCCCCGAGAAATCCATATACAAAAAAGAAAAGGGGAAGACAACGTGACTATTCTTTTCCCTCACTACTATCTGGATCATCTCCGGAACCCTCATCCGAAGTGGCCAAAAATGCTGATTCTTCCTCCAAGGTTCGGGCTTCCTCAATCTCAGCAGAGAGATTGGCACCTTTGGCGCTTGATTCCTCGAAAGCCTGCCTCCTAGCTTGCAAACGAGCATGAGCAACGGCCTGAGCCAGCTTCTGCTCGGCCTTCTTGGATATCTCTCTGGCTCGATCATTTGCGGTGGCGGCATCTTTCTTGTATGAAGACGCATTTTCCTCAGCCTCAGACTCGGCCACAAATAGTGCAGCAGTCTCCTCTCGAGCACTTCGGAGAAGATCCTGGGTCGAGGCCAACTTCCCCAAAAAAGGTCTCTCTCCGAGGTCACGACCTCATTCTGCCTCATCAGCTCAAGGATCTCCGCATCCTTGGCTGCAACCTCTTCCTGAAGTTGTCCCACCAGGGCATCCTTTTGTCCAATCTGCAAAGGCGAAACAAGATGGTGAGCATCGAGTTATAAGAATAAAAAGATGAGTTCATGGATGCCGTGTTACCTGCTCAACAAGGCCAGCCCGTTCCTGGTGCACCCCCTCCAAGCTTGCCCGAAGCTCCCTCAACTCTTCTTCCTTTCGGGAAGAGGAAGCTTTCGACTTATTTAGCTCTGAGGTGAGATTCTCGAGTTCCTTCTCGCGGCATGAAAGCTCATCTTGGAGCTTAGAAAAGGCATGGTCATACAATTTCTTGACCTACAACAAAAGCAGAAGAGTTAGAAAGACAAGGGAAAAACTTGAAGCGCAAATGGTATGTCGAGAATATTACCTGTTGTTGAAGCTTCTCGGCCTCCTCTAGGGCGACGGGGGCGTTGAGGTCTGTCTCCACATTGATGCCAATGAAGTAGTCCTTGAGCATATCTTCCTCTTGGTGAGAGGCCCCTACACCGGCGGTACCCGGGTCTTAGGCATCCCTAATTTCCCCCGGTGAAAAAGAAGGGCCCAATTTAAAGCCACCCAAGGCATCAATTTCCGTAAGGGTTTCGTCTCGACCCCGAGAAACTTCGGGTTCAGGCCCTTCGAATCGCCAATCGAGGTTTCATCGGTGCGGATTGTACCATGTCCGACTTGAAGCTCGGGGACTGCGCCCGAACCCTCTTCGAGGGTCTCCTCAGCACTGGTTAGGTCCACATCGGCCATCCCCGACTCGGCGTCCTTGTGCCCAACAGCCTGTGGAGTATCCGCACCCCATCTCACCCTTTGTACCAAAGGGCGATCATCATCATCATCACCTTCATTACCTTCGTCTTCAGTATGGGGACTTGCCAACATCCGAAGTCGAGACCGTGGCGTCGGTCCGAGGCCTGCGAACTTTGGGTTTTTCTTATTTAGGAGACTCGGCCGACACCTCCTTCTTCCTCTTCTTACCCTTGCCGGGTTTCGAGGTCCCTTCTTCACCATGGGGAGACGGTCTCATCGACACGCCCTCCCTTAGGCCTACATAAGCGTGATGTATCAAACTCACCACCACAAAGAATACTCTTAAGGAACCTGGTAAAGATTGTGGTAAAAATTAAACCGTGGTTCTTGGCCTGCCACCGTGTTCTGGCCAAATCACGCCAAGCACGTTCGTTGTAAGGAAAAGTGGAGTCTAATTGGCTCATCCACCCCGAAAGGTTCTGAACTGCGTTGGGGTACCAAACGGTGGCTACATAGTCAAAAGAAGATCATTTCAGAAGGGGAAAGAAGGGGCAATAAAACGTGATCGAGGTAGGTACACTTACGCTTCGTGTTCCATTCCTCTGGGAATAGCATCCTATCAGCCGGGATGATGTCTGATGTCCTTACTCGGCTCATCCACCCCCGGTCCTTGTCCTCATCGATGCTCGAAAAGAACGTCTTCGCGGATCGAGGATGAAGCTTGATCAGACCCCGGAAGAGACGAGGGTTATACAATCTAACCAAGTGATCGAGGGTGAAGGTCATTCCCTCGACCTGGTTGGAGAAATATCGGAGCATGTAAACGATCCTCCAAAAAGAAGGATAGATTTGACCGAGTATCACTCGGTACTCACGACAAAAGTCAAGAATCACCGGATCTATCTTCGGGGAAGAAGGATCTACGGGACCTAGAGTGAATGGGTATATATATACACTGACGAAGCCAGCTTTGTGGTCTACTATGCTTTCCTCAGGATTAGGGATCTCTACTTGCACTGTCTCCCCCCATCGGCAGTCTTCCTTTAACCTCTTCGTGTCGGTCACCATGCTGATGTACCGAGACACGGGCTCGCATCGGCCCGGTGTAGAAGGGGGATTTTTGATAGAAAAATTAGAGACGTATTGAATTCACCAGGGGTACATTGCTCGATAGTTGGAGGTACTTTTGGTTTGCCCCTAGACGGGCGTGATGAAGAAGTGGTGCCCTCTTTCTGAGGTATCGTTTTAGAGGTTCTAGCCATGACTATAAAAAGTTTCAAAGAAAGAAGATGAAGAAACGAGCACAGAAAGAAGATAGATGCAGAAAGTCGTAAATTTAGCTCTAAAAACTTGAAGATGTTGTAAAAGTGTGAATGGAAAGACAAATTGAAGTATTTATAGAAGCCATTTAGGCAATGTTTGGGAAGCGGAAGAGTCAAGTCAATAGCGGTTCGTGGGCTTCTCGATAATCGTGTTGACAGCAACCTCTGGGCAGCCTTTGAGTCATGGCATTTAATGCTCTGATGGGCTGATGTCGTAATGGGAGTATCGAGGAGGCAAAAATTCAAGACCGTTTCTTATTAATTCACTCTAAGAAATGCAGAGACTATCTGTATACGGCTAAAATCGGGGAGTCCGATTTTATGATCATTATGGCATTTCACGGCCTGTCTTCAGAAGCCTCGAAGCATAGCTTGAGGTTCGACATCGAGGGTTCTCAATGCTCAACCTCGAGGCAGCGCAAATCGGTGGTTATCTTATACAAGCGGGAAATTCTCAAAAGGCATGTGATTAAAGCTGACCAGGTCTATAAGAATAGTACAAGTCCGTACCGTGACATTAAATAGTTGTACCAGCTACGTATCTTTGTAATAAATGCATATGTACTGTGTTGGGATCCCCTTCCTATATAAAGGGGATCCTTGTCATTTTTTGCACACATGATATTCAATACAAGAACAAGAACATTCTCTGCTCTCTAACTTAAACATATTCTCCCTTGATTTTATTGCTTATATTTATTGCATTGCTTACACTTATTGCGTTTCATTTATTGTTCTTCATTTATTACTTATCGTTGATCATAAAGAGCCCTCATCAAAGCTCTTAGAACTGTTAGTCCTTCATCGGCTATACACAGTCCAACGCTTTAGCTCGACCTCGAGGCCTCGTATAAGCTAGCTCGATACCCCGACTATCGGCCACTCGGTTTGCTTGCCACACTATCTTCAAGCTCTTATCTTATTTTCTAGTCTCGCACTTAACATATACTGCCTAACAACTAGAATAAAAATAAATCACGTATTTTTAGAACCAATAAATCAAATATAATTGTAATTACCATTTTCAAGGTAAACAAGCCGCTACCGGGTTCTGATACGTCTGGATCTGCACACAAGGTGCAGGGAGTAACGTGAGTACGCCAACTCAATAAGTAACCAAAGTAAATAAAGGCTGAGAAGCAATGACGAGCCATAAACTATATGTAAAGATCATATCATGAAATCTCAGTAAAATACAACATGCTTTTAAAAGCAGAGTTTGAACCAAATCATTTCGTTAAACTCAGTTTCAGTAAAATCATTTGAAGATGTTTTTCCAACAGTTCTCAAACAGAGGCTCAGTGCAACAGTGAGAAAAATGATGAAATCATAAACAGCCCCTCGGGCAAAACATCACTCATGAACATCCCATCGAGAAAACCTCTTAGTCACTCGTATACAGCCCCTTGGGCATACCTCACCATAACTCACACTTAGGGTACCCGCGCTCACTAGGGGTGTGCAGACTCCGGAGGGGCTCCTTCAGCCCAAGCTCTATAACAAGCCACCTCGTGGCATAAATCAATCAGGCACTCGGCCTCACTCAATCATGAATCGGCAACAACATGTTGCGGCGTGCAGCCCAATCACATAAATATCCTCACAAATCAGGCATTCGGCCTCACTCAGTCATAAACCTCTCAAGCCACTCGGGCTCAGTAAAATAGGGTATTCAGCCCAAAACAACATTTTATATGCATCAAAACAGAGTAATAAAGACTGAGTTATGAAATCAATAAGTATAACATGATTGAGTATAGATTTTCAACCAAAAATAGTGAGAGGATAGTAATAAAATGGCCCCTGAGGGTCCAAACAGCTCTGGCACAAGGCCCAAATATGGCATTCAGCCCAATTTACAGAAACTCTTTATAAAACATATAAGTATCATATAGTTTCAACCAAATACGCAACTTTATAGTTGCTCAGGAGGGGCCAAGTCACAATTCCCAACGGTGCACGCCCACACGCCCGCACCTAGCATGTGCGTCACCTCAAAATAGTAAAATGATACGAATCCGGGGTTTCATACACTGAGGACTAGATTTATAATCGTTACTTACCTCAAACCGGTCAAATCTCTACTCCGTGATGCTCTTGCCCCTCGACTCGGCCTCCAATCGCTCCGAATCTATTCACAACCAAAATAATACCATCAAAATGCGCTAATGGAATGAATTCCACAAGAAAAACTATCAAATTTGGCATAAATTGATATTGGGCATATTTTCATATGTTTCGATATTAATTTACTTGCATTTTTACCGCTTTTTGGTTATATTTGATATTGAATACGCTCAACTTAGTTTGATTATAGAGTTTATACTTATTTGGGTGTTAATGATAATGTAGGTACATTGGAGATGGATTTTGAACAAAATGACGAATTTGGAGTATATAGTAAACAAATATAAAATAGAGTCTTTAAGTTGAAGACCAAAATCATTCAATGTGGAGGAAACCAAGTGCAATAAAGAATGAAAGTATTTTGATGGTATCTTGAATGATGTAACGAGACTTGATTATGTGGCATTGGAGTTTAGTTGAGATCTTCCAATTAAATTGAAGCAGCAAACTGAATAAGACATTGGAAAAGAAAGGTTAGACAAAAGCCACTTTGGAGGAAAGTAAAATTGTCAGCAGAAATTGAAATTGCAAAAACGCTACTGTACTGTGCGCCAGGGCCAGCGCGAGGCGCTGCCCTGGACGCTTGAAGCGGGGGTTTTCCTATTTTGTTCGGGACAAGGTTATTTCGGTCCTATACAGTTTCAACTTGTATGAAAGGAGGCCTAAACCTATTTTGGAAGGGGGAGGACATTTTTTAGAGTAACTTTTAACCAAGGAAGAGCACAGAGCCGCCGAGGAGGCCGGGTTTCATATTTTCTTCCACCAAACTTAGTAATTTTTTATGTTTCGTTGTATGAAATGTTGTTTGGCTACCATGTCTATGTGGAGCTAAACTCCACGTTCTAGGGTTGTGGTTCTTTCATGACTATTGTTATTCGAATATTAATTTTGACTTCTTGATTTATCGTATTGGTTTATTTATTCAATCCTGCACTTAATTATTTGATTGCTTGATCACCAATTGAATACTATCTACGAATCTAGAGTTGAACTCGAAAGTGGGAATTCTAGATTGCATATAGGATTGAGTAGAGCAAGTTCTTGAACCTGGGCATCGGGGAATGGATTCGCGGTTAGGATAGACATATACCTAATTGCCTTGTTTGGTTGATTTACAGGAATTATAAATGCATTCTTGTTAGTTCTAGTTCCATAGATATATAGGCGTTAGGTTATCTTGAATAGGCGAGTAAGAACTCGACAGATTCTTATGAGCAATATTAACCCTGTCTACCAATAAACCGGATAAATTAATTAGTCAATTCAATTGAAGAATACAATATGATTTCTAGATAGCCCATAATCCTAGATCGTTTTCATTACATTGATAACATAAAAAGATCTGCTCTTCGTTTGTTCAGAGTTTATTATTTGTTTTCTTTTTATTTTAATTAGTTTAGAGTCAACTACTTCTAGTTTTAAGTCTTGTTTAGATAATTAGGATAGTCTAATTTAGTTAATAGTTAATCACAAGTCCTCGTGGGTTCGATATCCGAATTTTAGTCACTTTATTACTTGACGACCGCGTATACTTGCATGTGCATTTGGCCGCAATAAAATTTTGGCGTCGTTGCCGAGGACTTAGAAATTAGCTATTTTTCTGGATTAGTCTTTTAATTTTGTCCTTTTTTTTGTATATATTTTTATTTTTATAACTATTTGATTATTTTCTTAGTATGTTTCTAGTTCTCTCAGCATGACATCTGGGATGAAATATATAGAGGTAAGGTTATTGATGAAGACGCTTGGTTGATGAAAGACTTTTATGGCCCGTATTTTTGGGCCTGTCATGCCCTGAACTCTGGGAGGTCTGAATTTGAATATGGGAGTAAGGGTTGGTATTGGGACGGATATTCTCGATTGGGGGAATTTTCGGAACGACGTTGTCTTCTAACAACGTTGGTGAATGATTGGTCTAAGGAGAGAGATGAACTTGCACATAAAATTGATAATTTTTGCTTGGTTGTACATAACTTAGATGCAGATTTGAGTGCAAATGTTGATGCGTGTAACGCCCAACAATTTAATAATGAGTTGTGTGAAGCTGAAAAAAATCTTCTAGACCCAATTGAGGAGCTAAAACAAGAATACCAATCACTAGACCATGTTTTGCTTGAGGATGCCAATATTGAGAAGAGTGCTCTAGAGTCATATGAGGGAGTAGATAACATTACTTTTGGAGACTTGAGTGTGTGTAAATATGGGGATGCAAATAGTAGTAAGATTCATGAGTTAGGGCACACTAGACTCATTCCAATCATTTTTCCACATTGTGTTTAGATTGTAAGATAGTAATCGAGTCATCTGAGCCTATGAGGGAGTCAAAGGGTGAGTATGAGAGTGTCTATATTCTTGAATTTATTGTGCCAAAAAGCAAAAATTACATTCCTCATTTAAAGGCCGAGAAGTGTAGAGTGAAAATTTTATTGCTTGGCCTTGTTATCTTTGTAGCCCCACCAAAGGAGCATAGCCACAGACTGGATGCTCTGTTAGGGGTACAATTCATAAGTTCGAGGTGGAGGAAAAAGTGGTTCACGCAACATGGAAAATTTCATTGAGAGGAATCAGCAAAGAAAAGAAAAACGGGTCAACAACATCAACATGTGTATTTGAGAGATTGTTCGTGCCGCGACGTTAAATTAGGCTCTTATTCGGAGGCAACCCAGGTTTACTGCTTTCTTTATTTTTGATTTTTTTTTTCTTATTGTATAATTTTTGTAGTGTTGTTTTATTTTGTAGGATTTTGAGCATATGGAGCAAAGCCATAGGAAGTGTGCAAAAGTGAGCCATGTGGTTGAAACTAAGTGTGGGGTGCCCGCACAAAGGATCATACCTGGGAGAAGTCTGAGTATCCCGTGAGCTGCTAATGCTTCGGCCTTTGGCCTACCAAGGAGTCTCTTTTACCCTCTTGTTATTTACAGTGTGCATTGAGGACATTGCACAATTTTAAGTGTAGGGTGAGGAGATTATTTGGATAATTTTTTGTGCTATCCTAGGTTAGCTGTAGTATTCTTTCTTAGTGTAGTAGATTTTATGTAAAGAAAAAAAAATATTTGAAAAAAAATGAAAAATTAAAGAATAAAGTAGAAAATTTGGACTTTTCCCGGCGATGGATTTTGTGGACACTTTTCTTGAGGGCAATGAAGTCTAAACAAAACAAAAAAATAAAATAAAATAGAAAAATACAAAAATATGTCTTTTTTTTTGGTATCAATAATCCCCCGTGATTTTTCTTTGTGCATCGGTTCTTTTTCATGGGATGTAATTTGAACCGGGTAGTTTTCTCTTTTAGAGTAGATAGAATTTAGGGAATAAATAGAGGAACAAAGATGAGATTCCTAGGCGCCTTGACTTGTTTGATAGTAACATATTTAGGCTTTGGCATGTGTAGTATCTTCCCTATATTTTGATATTAATCTTGATGCCTTTATATATTGGATGGCATGTTTTGTGATGACTATTTCTCGTTTTCTTGACTTGTGTTAACTTTGCGCTTAATGCTTAATATCTCGTGGCTTTGTGAATACTTGCATTAGTTGAGAGTCGGAATGGGACCATCCTTAGTGAGTCATGTGCCATGTGTGGTGAGGTTTTTGTATAGTCCATGTTATTGTGCTTGTGTTTAGAACTTTCCCCGTATGTGAGTTGAAGCGAAAGTTGAGGTGATGCTCGTTTCAAAAATGATTTTAGGCTTTCTTTGATCTTTTTGAGCTTACTTCTTACCATAAATAAAAATCTATCCCTAGTTAAACCTTTTGAGTCTATAGACTTTTATTTGGCACCCACATTACAAGCCTATACCCTTTTTATTTTTAATTGACATTCTTTTTATCCTTTTGCCTCCTAAAGCACTTTAATTGTCAGATGAGCGTTAAAAGGAGTAAGAAAGGACTAAGTGTGGGGTGGCTTTTGAGTGGAACCAATGAAATAAAGAAGGCTATACTTATTTTGTAAAATGATACACCACTAGCGGGAATTGAAAAAGAAGAAAAAAAAAAAGAAAATCTAAAAAAAAGAAGGAAAAATATAGGTGAATAAGTTGTTGTCTTGTTCTTGCTAGTGGGGTATAAATTAAAATAGTGCTTAAAGAAAGAGGGAACATTGTTGGGGGTGATTGTAGTTATGAAATTAAAATGGATTGAGGAATTTGCGTTAAGTTATCATGTGATGTGTTAAAGTGTGTAGGAGGTGGAGTCACTATTCCTAAATATATCCTACCCATCCTTCAGCTCATATTACAGCCACGAAAAAGTCCTAATTGATTTTAGATCGAGTGACCCTACATCAGTAGAGATTTACATTATGGGCAAGCCTATGGTACCAAGTGCATGCATGTGACTTCTTTGGGAGAGTGAGCGATTTCCTTTGATATATGTGAGTCCTTAAACTAAACTTGAGCATTTGATTTGAATGTGTGGATTCTACTTTTTTTCTTGCTTTTGTTGTAAGGGCACAGGGTTTCATGAGGAATAGGTAACGTTATTAGACTTCTCTATGATGGTGGATGTTCAAGCCATAAGTGTATTGTGACATTGAGTCGGTTTTTGAGCTAGGAATGTTATGAGCTAGGAATGTTATTCAATCCTGCACTTAATTATTTGATTGCTTGATCACCAATTGAATACTATCTACGAATCTAGAGTTGAACTCAAAAGTGGAAATTCTAGATTGCATATAGGATTGAGTAGAGCAAGTTCTTGAACCTGGGCATCGGGGAATGGATTCACGGTTAGGATAGACATATACCTAATTGCCTTGCTTGGTTGATTTACAGGAATTATAAATGCATTCTTGTTAGTTCTAATTCTATAGACATATAGGCGTTAGGTTATCTTGAATAGGCGAGTAAGAACTCGACAGATTCTCATGAGCAATATTAACCCTGTCTACTAGTAAACCAGATAAATTAATTAGTCAATTAAATTTAAGAATACAATATGATTGCTAGATTGCCCATAACCCTAGATCGTTTTCATTACATTGATAACATAAAAACTCTGCTCTTCGTTTGTTTAGAGTTTATTATTTGTTTTAATTTTTTTATTTTAATTAGTTTAGAGTCAACCACTTCTAGTTTTAAGTCTTGTTTAGATAATTAGGATAGTCTAATTCAGTTAATAGTTAATCACAAGTCCTCGTGGGTTCGACATCCGACTTTTAGTCACTTTATTACTTGACGATCGCGTATACTTGCGTGTGCGTTTGGCCGCAACACAAAACCAGAAATCCCCTCAAACCCGGGCCCCGGGCCCACGTCTTGGAATCCGACAAAAGTCACAAAACTTGAAACCCCTTTCACTCATGAGTCCATACATACAAGATTTATCAAAATCCGACTCCATTTGACCCCTCAAATCCTCAATCAAACTCTCCAAAATCCCAAGCTCTAACCCCTCATTGTCACCCCTAATCTTCAGTAATTACATGATTAAACAACAGAAAATTACCATAAACACGAGTATTAGGGCTCAAATAACTTACCTCACTGATAATCCATGAAATCCCTCTTCAAAATCACCCAAAAAGCTCCATTCATGTCTTCAAAAATGGTGGAAATGGGCAAAATTCGTGAAGGGTTCAACTTATACCTTCTGCCCAGGACTTTCCGCACCTGCAGTCAGAATAGCGCACCTGCAGTGCCGCTTCTGCGCCTAAAGGTCCGCACCTGCGAAAGTCACTTAAATTTCCAAAATCGCACCTGCGCCCCAGGCATCGCACTTGCGGGCCCGCAGATGCGTCAAATCCTCTTCATCTGCGACTCCTCTCCTAGCCCTCCATTTTCGCATCTGCGGCTACCCACTGCATCTGCGACCTCGCACTTGCGGTTCCCACTCCGCAAGTGCGGAAACACCATAAGCAGCAGCTTCAGCTGCATTATTCCATTTTCCAAATCCTCCGTTAACCATCCAAAATCATCCCGAGCCCTTCAGGAATTCAACCAAACATGCCAACACATCCCATAACATCATTTAAACTTAGTCGAACCTTCGAATCACTCAAAACAACATCAAAACACCAAATCACCCTCGGATTCAAGCCTAAGAACTTCTAAACTTCCAAATTCCGCAAACGATGTCGAAACCTACCAAATCACCTCCGAATGACCTGAAATTTTGCACACACGTTACAAATGACACTACGAACCTACTCCAATTAGGACCAGAAAAGAGGGGTCGTTCCTTCCTGGTCCTAATTTGTTATATCAACCAAGATTGATGATACACTTGTGCTTGCACTGTATGTCGTTAAATTAAAAGCAAGAACATCAATTTAGAATCACTAAGGAAAAAAAAATTCTCTCAAAGAAAAACATGAATTAGAGTAATAGAAGCCGCAAAAAAACTTGACAAATGCATTTAGCACCAGATACTCTTAATCCTGAATCTAAGCCCCCCTATCACCACACGACTCAAACAAAGATTTTATAATCAGTTGTTTAGATTTTAAAAACCAAAGCTGATTTTTACTGCCAAAAAACAAATTAGTACACCGTCAACCACCACAAGTCACATAACCTAAAGGGGCAGCAACTTAGCAGAAACAATAAGAAAAGATACTTAACTGGTTTGACAAATGAACTGCAAATAGAAAATTCTCTCTTTTGAAGACACAATAAGGAAAAGACACAGGGTAGGCATGTTTTTCTTAGCAGAAACAATAAGAAAAGACATCTCCAGTTGTCATTTGAATTTTCAAGAGAACCCAAATCACTCTAACATAGGAGCGTCCTGTTTAAGTTTCATTCTCCTCAAAACTTCGTGTAATGCCTATGGAACATATGGTAAGCCACTTTATATAATATGTAAAAATTGCACGTGCGTCCTATTTGGTCGCCTTCATTTAACCTATACCCATTTTTTTTTAAACTTTTTACTTGTACCCACTTTTTAAATAACTTCAGTCCCCTTTCTCCTCCTCCTTGCTTTGCAACTCTCTCGAATCATATACAGGAGAATCTCATCTAAGCAGAAGTTGTTTAAAGATACTACTCAATCAGCATAAACAGACTTTATTCATATTAATGATTCTTACACGCTCCAGGCACAAAATATAACAATTCTCACATAAGCAGAGGCCGATATTCTATCATTGATAGTCTTTGATTTTTTTTGGGAGAATGACACAGTTACCCACAAAAATAGAACTATTTACCCTTGTCTACCCATTTGTTTTCCTACCCATTAAACTAATTATATTTCCTGCCCATAGTAGTTTGTGTGGGTAATTTTTTCTTTTTTCTCCAATTCTTTTTTATTTCTATGCCTCTTTTCTTTTTTTCCTTTTTTTCTTTCTTTTCTCCTTTTCTTTTTTCTCGTTTTCTTCTTATTTTTTCCTTTTCTAATTTCATTTACCTTTTTTTTTATATATTCTTTTTCTCTTCATAATCTAATTTCATTTACTGTTTTCACTATTTTTATTATTCTTTTTTATACAATAAGAAAAAATAGTTGATATTGTAAATATTTGTTCACCTTTTTTTAATATAATTAGTACAATATACCTTTTGTTTTTTTTCTCTCTCATTTTTTAAATTCAAGTATTAAACTTGAATAATATCAGTTGCCACTTGATCTAATTCATTGAATATCACACTGACTGCTGCTGAGCACCATAAATTACATAATCTGATTCTAAGAATCAACACGTGATTGTCGTGCAAACCTTGATCTCCTTCCTTACAAATATCAGTACACACTCTACCATTAGCAGTAATATAACCAGTCATAGAGCAAGAAAATATAATCTACCACAACCAAATCTCCATATATACTAGTTAGAATAAAAATATAATAAAATATTAAAGAATGCAACAAAAGTATAAGTAGCAAAAAAGACTTCTAGTACCATGTGATACCAATATGGTATATATGTATACCAACAGAGCATATGATTGCTCTAGAATATTGCTACAACTATCTGCGACTATACTACTGTACCAAAACATTAAAGGACACAATAAAAGTATGAGAAAATTACATGCTCGTATTGCAAGCTAAATATTCGCAAAACAACTTGCTCATTTTGTTTACTAATAGGGTATATAGTTGTATGGGGTCGTTCCAACAATTGCCTATAACTATAAAAACTATTACATAATACACATAATTTATGTCCATCGGAACACAAAAATTTCAGCACTGCAAATCATTTTCATATGAATAATTTCATAATAGAATTCATTAAAATGCAACTAAAACAACCAAAACAATGTACAAACTACCATATGATACCAATATGTCATATAACTATACCAACATGGTATACAGTTGTACTGGTTAATTCCCGGCAACTATATGACTATACTACTATTACATAACACACATACATAAAGAGAAAATAAAAAAATAGTGTACCACATATTAATATAATACAGTATTTCAAGATATTGTACTATATTACTATTATTAAAAGGAAATCAAATATTGTACCAATTAAATGTAGCTAATACAATCAAAAAATGATTCAACTAGCATATGATACCAATATAGTATATAGCTATACTAATAGGGTATATAGTTGGAGTGAATTGTATACTAAAATGGTATATTTGTATACTATTTGGGTATACAATACAAATTCGTCTTCTTCTTCGGTTCAACTATATTTTAACCCGAATTTCTAAAATCTACTACAAAATCTCCACCAAATTGACTAAAACTTTAGCTACACCCTCCAATCAACTTACCAAACAAACCCATACAGGATCGGATCAAAACAATTAAAAATTCAAACAAACCAAGTTATGAGTTTCAAGCTTCAAGATCCTTCAATGGTGGATTTAAATTTTTGTACAATAAATCTCTAAAAACCAGCATCAAAGGTACAAACAACACATCAAAGAACAATAACTAACGAATTTCATTAGTGAAACACCATAAAAAAAGTCAGATCTGGCATTTCGAACTCATTCATATGGAGTTTCAGTTTTTTTTGTTTCCAGATTTGAAATTACATCCATTTTTTTTATGTGATAATGACTAATAATCAGTTGAAAAGAAGATTATCACGGTGTGGTACTCTTGGAGGTTTATGATGGTATTTACATGATTGTGGATCTTTTAAATGGGAAGGAAAGAATATCAGATGGTCAACAACTGGGGATGGGTAGGCTGGTAATTAGTTTTGTTAGAAAGGTATATATTATAATAAGTTTAACAATGGGTAAAGACGGGTAAATACTTTGATTTTAATAGGTAGCTCGTGTAATTTCCTCATTTTTTTTCATATAAATTTATAAGAATTTTTATCCATTAGCCTCTTCCTACTTCTCTATACAGTCGAGCAGACATAACTAATGATAACTTCTTTTTATTTTTCTTTGAGAAAACGGCACAAAGCTTTGAAATATTAAAGTTTGCTCGACAATTAAACGATCTTGTTCTGGGGACTTTTGAAATCGATAATGGCAATCTCTTCAATATTAGTATCTAGGTTAACTACATAACTCAGCTCTAGAGCTGAAGTTCGACACTTACAATACAAAAATTTTGCCAGTTACAAAACAAAAACTTCAGCTCTAGAGCTGAAGTTCGTCAGTTACAAAACAAAAACTTCAGCTGTAGAGCTGAAGTTCGCCAGTTACAAAAATAAAAACTTCAGCTCTAGAGCTGAAGTTCGCCAGTTACAAAACAAAAACTTCAGCACACTTGGTTCAGCACACTTGCTACTTCAGGCCCGTCTACTGGAATGCTGAAGTTTTGCGTGATTGCCTTTGCTACTTCAGTCCCGTATGCTGAAGTTATGCGAAAAAGTGGGTACGCTTGCAATTTTTTTTGCAAAGCGGACACAAGTTAAAACGTGACACAAAAAGCGAGTATAGATGCAAATCCCCCATATAATATTTAGAAAGAGCTCTCAAATAAGCACTATTGTTTGACTTTGAATCTTCCATAGGTTTCATCAATTGCATAGTATTGATGGCAAATTAAAGACTTTAAGCCAATTAATCGAAAGTTTGCAACGGTAGTAACGGACATGAGTGTTTATTTGAGGGGAAAAAATCAAAAAACTGAGAAAATAGATAAATAAGATCTTTGACCAAAGAGAGGTGCCAAGTCATCTTCTAATTTTTCAACTTTATATATAGAGAGAGATAGGAGAAAGTACTGATAGTAGTAAGTAAAATTTGCTAAAGAACAATGATGAAATTTAGTAGGTAAAGTACTGACAATCAGAAAAAAAAATATAATACAATCACAATAAAAAAAAACGTTACATTAGTATATTAATATAACAGTAGTAGTTATAGCACTTAATTAGTGAAAATATTAACTGAAACAAAATTAACAGTAATAAGTTCTCAAATTAGTAACAAAATATTTAATCTGAAGTAGATGTATTTCAATCCCCGACAACGGCGCCAAAAATTTGACGAGGCCAATGTGTATAGGATTTTTCCTGCTCGTGCTTTGTCAAGTTCTAGTATAGTTTGTGGTATCGTCCCAAAGAGATTGGAACATCTATGCTACAGACTTTTAATATTTCAACTACTATTTGAGAGAATCAATTTGATGAAAAGTGAGTGAGGTTAAAAGCTTGTTAATTACTTAAACAAAAACCAAGAACTTTCGGAAGATTTATAATTTAAACTAGTCAATGTGCTCGCGCTTTGCGCGATCTTATAAATAAAATATGAATAAAAATTTGTTGTTAAATTTTTTATAATTTAAAAAACAATCTTGACTGTTCAATTCTCTTTTCTATTTTTCAGTCATAACATTATCAATTGTAATGTAATTGCATTTCTAAGTTGATTACTTCTTTCTAAAATCTTCTAGACTTACTTTCTCTAATTTTATACACATTAAAGCATAGTTTTACTCCTTTGCAAGAACTTCCTCAGGCTAATTTGAAGGTTTAAATTATGGGACTAAATCTTCTTCTATCAATAAAGATAAAAGAATAACTTTAATGAATATTAACTATTGACATTGATACCTTATTGTGCTATTTGCCATATTTTGATGACATCCTACATCATGCCACAAAATGGTACCATCACTATTAAGCATTCAATTTGAAAACAAAAGTTCTGTGAAAGAAATATTGTATATATTGAAACTTAAAATTCAGCGCAACAAATAGTTCTTCTATGTGTTGTTAAAAATTCAACACAAAGTTTAGTTTTCTATTTCTATAATATCTTTGCATTATACTTCATTTTCATTCTTTTTCTATTTTTGTATTTGGAGTATTTTTGAATTTTCAAAATAACGTACTAAAGGAAAAAGAGAGAAAATATAACCTTTAAACACTTAATGAATATTGAGAAAATACCATTATTACAATATTCACCTGAACAATTTTTTGTTGTATTTCTATGTATTTGTGTGATATTATATTAATTCAAAGAATACAAAATATATGTTCGGTACCAAAAAAATCAAGGCAAAATTATACATAAGCAAATCATTTATCAAAACTGAAAGACAAAGGAGAAGAAGCTGAAAGAGGAGGAGGAAGAAAAGTCAGTAATTCCCATTCCGCTCTATTTAGTCCCATTTCATATTTTAAATTTTTATTTAGGCCTATTCATTCTAGAAAAATCTAAAACCACAAATAATAGTAATATAATTGTCAAGCACAACATCATATTGCACAACATTATTTAACAAGGATATATATAGAATCTACCTGATGATAGATTTTCATATTTTGCAGGAAAAATAATAAAACATACAATACATTCTCAGTTACAAACATAAGTATTCTCCCACTTGACACACGAGGAGGAATCAATTGACCCAATCACATATACCTCCCCCGTTCAAATTGTAGATTGAAAATAAGAATTTAACTACGTAAAATACTCGTGTAATCTAAATGGCATACATATATGTAAGTTGTAACAAAAAATGATCTCATACATATACACGACCACATAGACAGTGAGCACAAATTTATGAGAAGAAAGCGAGAGAATACAATAGATGTCTATAGATTTTCGATTGCTTTGCTGGTATCGCACTCTTTAAAATAGTCCCTACAGAAATACCCTTAAAATCCTCAGATCAGACATATAGATAAGTTTCAACCATTTGTCAAAAAAAAAAAAAAATAGTTTATTTAACACAAAATTAAAAGTTAATTTTTAAAGAAGGCACAACCCATTTCAGGATATGTCCAAATATTGCTCTCAAAAGAAATGTTGCAAGGTGAGACAAATATAAGCTTTGAAGGATAGTAAAAATAGCAAAGCAAAAACAGTAAAATATTAAAGTAAGAATTACCTTGAATTGGTTAAGAGGTTGCATAGGCTATCGATGTTGCTTGGATAAACGGTATACCAAAGACATGAACCATGTCACTTTGCTTTTTTCCAAAGTGCTGTCATGGGCGGCTTTCCAGCCATGCCCCATGACCCCTTGGGCGCGCCCCGTGGCGTCCTAGCGAACCTCCCAATGCCTAGCGCCACGGACGGCCCCGTGGTCTCGGCCGCGCCAAGTGACAAGCGCGCAGGTGCCTCTGTCGCCCCACCGATATCCCTCGCGAGCGCCATGCCGCAGGCAGAAGCCAACAGCGCCGCGCGCGCAGACCGTGATGCCAAAGACACTGCTGCTGACAACGGACCTGCTGCTGCCTTATAGAAAACTAAGTCATTTTCATTGTAAATATAGAGTAGTTTATTTCATGCACTTCCATTATGTTTCTCTAGCTTAATTAGGTCTACTCCTGTAACTTTGGTTTATTTTTTTTAAGTACTATTAGGGGGGATCAAGCAATCAAAACTTTCTAGCAAGCAAGCAATTCTCTGTACTGGTGTCTCTCCCCCTCGACACCGCGTTGCTTTTCTGTAATAGCTTTCATTAATGCAATCAAGCTTTCTTTCATTCTGAATTCTCATTTCTGTTCTCTCAATTGCTCTTGACATTGGTTTTCCCGTACGGCACTGACAATCTCGTCTAGCGTACGGAGGGGACCTCAGTTGGCGGACAGCAACTGAACTGACATCAGTTGCCTAGCCGTACGTTGCCCTTCCAAGGAATCTCAGGAAGGCGCCGCGTATCAGTTGGTATCAGAGCACAGGCTCGACATCGGACGAGGGAACGTATTGACATACCACCATTTCTGACCATGGTGAATCATGGGGACCGCATTGCGGCCCTCGAAGGGACGGTTGAGGTATGGCGGCCTATCATGGATACGGTGTCTGAACTAAGAACCAGCCTACTGCAAAGGTTGGACGACCTGGACCGCAGAGTGCTTCGGGTCGAAGTTGACGTTGAAAACATCAGTCGCGACTCCGAGGGAGACCGGCAGACGGCAGCCACAGAGGCAGCCGAAATCTTTGACAAATTCGAGGGGCTCCAGCAGGAGCGCACCGAGGATTTAGCCCACAGGGCACAAGAGGCAGAAAAGGTGACTGCCATGCAACAAACCATTGACAAATTGACAGACCGACTCAATGTTGTCAACTCTACTTTACAGGGCCTACTCCGAGGAGGTGGAAACCAAATCGGAGGTGCTGTGAACTCCGCTCCCGTGACAAAGAAGCTGAAAATTCCTGAGCCAAAGCCATACAGTGGAGCTAGGAATGCCAAGGAAGTGGAAAACTTCATCTTTGACGTCGAACAGTATTTCGATGCTGTTGGGGATCTGGAGGAAGCTAAGAAGGTAGCAACT
>NW_017672478.1:173128-176303 GCF_001879085.1 Nicotiana attenuata
ATGAGACTGGTTTATTTTAGTTGAAATAGCAATTAGATTGTTACTACCGTCTCAAGCAAAGCCTAAGTAATTGCCTAATTAGTTGGTGGGGCTGGGACGGTTGGATTTGCATCCAGGCGCAATTCGCTGTCTCTGCCTGGGCTCGATTTGGGAGCCATGCTTATCAGCTACACTTGAATGTGCCTAATCACACCTGGGCCAACTTTTCTAATAGCAGGCCCCAAAGCGTTGGGCCCTGGACAGCATATCCTTGATTCTGAATTATAAATTGGCAAGGCTTAGTAGTCTGTTTAAATTGACGCAGCTTCCGCTGGGCCAGGGTCCATGTTTGACTGGATTTTGCTTATGGACTGAAATTTAACTCACGTGGCCTGGGCTTGTCTTTGGGCCCGAAGGCATATCTAAGCCAATGATAAATTAATTAGGACTTTTTCCTTTATTTTAGAGACGAAATTAAGTAGAGAATCGTAGTTGCTTTTAGGTTGGCCTATCCAATAAGACGACTCGGTAACAGATCGCTTCTTCCAAAGCGCGCCCCATTCGTCTGCTCGCAACAATCCAATAAGTTCTCCGGGTGAAAAAACATTAGACATTCCATCTTCTGAAACCACACTTTTGATGTTATTTGACGTACCTGCATTATCCCGTGCCTGCCCATGAAGATGGCCGTTGAGAACATCTCGGCCTTGCAGCTGAAGGAAGGGGGTACAAAAGGAATGAACCTACGTTCCTGGCAACCCTCTGCATTGAAGATATAGAACGCTCCTCGGGTCCCATTCCTGAACCCGTGAAGGAGTTACTACTGGAGTTTGAAGATGTCATGCCACAAGACATGCCAAAGCGGCTCCCGCCTAGGTGCACTGTGGACCATGAAATTGAGTTGGTGCCGGGCGCGAAGCCACCTGCCCGGGCGCCTTACAGAATGTCACAACCCGAACTCACCGAGCTTCGGAGACAATTGACGGAAATGCTTGATACAGGGATCATTGTACCCTCCAAGTCCCCATATGGGTCCCCTGTTCTATTGCAAAAGAAACATGATGGCAGCCTGCGACTCTGTGTGGATTATCGAGCTCTAAACAAAATCACCGTGAAGAACAAGTACCCCATTCCCCTAATGGCGGACTTGTTTGATAGACTGGGTGCTGCTACGGTGTTCACCAAGATAGATCTGAAGACAGGTTATTGGCAAGTTCGGATTGCAGAGGGTGATGAACACAAGACGACTTGTGTGACAAGATACGGGTCGTACGACTTCCTGGTCATGCCATTCGGCTTAACCAACGCCCCTGCTACGTTTTGCACTCTCATGAACCAAGTCTTCCGAGAGTACATCGACGAATTTGTGGTGGTCTACTTAGATGACATTGTGGTATATAGCCAGACATTGGAAGAACACCTGGGACACCTGCGGAAGGTCCTAGAACGGTTGCGAGAACATGAACTATATGTAAAGCTGTCCAAGTGCTCCTTTGCTCAGAAGCAAATTGATTTCCTCGGACATGTCATCGAGGAAGGACGCATCAAGATGGACCAGCAGAAAATCCAGGCCATCACAGATTGGCCGACACCTAAGGATGTCCACGCCTTGAGGGCGTTCCATGGCCTATGCAACTTCTACAGGCGGTTTGTGAAGAACTACTCACTTATCGCAGTGCCATTGACAGAACTCCTCAAAAAGGTCACACCTTGGGATTGGGGACCAAGGAGAGCAGAAGCCTTCAACGCATTAAAAGCGGCTATGTCTAGTAGTCCCGTCTTGGCCCTTCCTGATTTGGCCAAGCCGTTCGAGGTACAAACAGATGCTTCTGACTATGCACTCGGTGGAGTCCTGCTACAAGAAGGGCACCCTGTAGCGTACGAGAGTCGGAAGCTGAAGGATGCAGAGCGGCGCTATGCCTCCCATGAGAAAGAACTATTGGCTGTCGTCCACTGCTTGCACCTCTGGAGGCACTATCTGCTGGGAACCCCGTTCGTGGTCAAGACAGACAACACAGCTGTTAGCCATTTCATGACTCAGCCGAAGCTGAATGGTCGACAGGCCAGGTGGCAGGAACTCCTAGCTGAATTCCACTTCAACTTGGAGTATCGCAGTGGAAAGACCAATCATGTTGCTGATGCGCTCAGTCGGAGAGCTGACCTAGCGTCGGTGTGCCTACTCGCCACCCTAAGGGGGAGCGAGGTAGCCACATCCATCAAGGACCAAATACGGGATCTACTCATCAAGGATCCTGCTGCTCAGTATTTGGTTGATTTGGTAGGACAGGGCAAGACTCGCCAGTTCTACATGGAAGATGGGTTTCTGAAAGTAAAAGGGAACCGACTTTATGTTCCTAAAGGAGGAGATTTGCGGAGGACTCTTCTAACGGAATGTCATGATACTCTGTGGGCCGGCCATCCTGGTGAAGAACGTACCATGGCGTTACTTCGTCGGGCCTATTATTGGCCTCAAATGGCCGACGATGTCGCTCAGTATGTGAAGACTTGTCTAGTATGCCAGAAGAACAAGTCGGACCGCTTGACACAAGCGGGACTCTTGGAACCACTTTCTGTTCCAAAGAGACCTTGGGAAAGCATTTCCCTGGATTTCATCACCGGATTGCCCAAGGTCGGAGATCTCACAACCATCTTAGTCGTGGTGGACCGGTTCTCTAAGTATGCCACCTTTATTGCAGCCCCACAATATATATCAGCAGAAGATACAGCTCGACTCTTCTTCTCTCATGTCGTCAAATATTGGGGCCTGCCCAAAGACATTGTTAGTGACCGCGACTCACGCTTCACTAGCAACTTTTGGACCCAACTCTTCAAGTGCCTTAGGTCAAAATTGAGTCACAACTCAAGTTTTCATCCGCAATCTGATGGCCAGACGGAGCGGTTCAATGGTATGTTGGAGGAATACCTCCGCCACTTTGTAACCGGATCGCAGAAGAATTGGGTGAAGCTTCTGGATGCTGCTCAACTGTGTTTCAATTCACAAAAGAGCTCTAGTACCAACAAAAGCGCTTTTGAAATTGTTACCGGACAGCAACTGCTACTCCCACACACTGTGAATGCACCAAACATGGCTAAATCTCCTCGAGCTACCAGCTTCTCAAAAGAGTGGAGGCGGAATCTGGAGATAGTGCGGAGCTATCTTGTCAAAGCCCAAAAGCGGATGAAGAGGCATGCTGAT
>NW_017672478.1:177120-181765 GCF_001879085.1 Nicotiana attenuata
GCATCAACGTTATCCTGGTCCATGGGCGGCTTTCCAGCCATGCCCCATGACCCCTTGGGCGCGCCCCGTGGCGTCCTAGCGAACCTCCCAATGCCTAGCGCCACGGACGGCCCCGTGGCTTGGCCGCGCCAAGTGACAAGCGCGCAGGTGCCTCTGTCGCCCCACCGATATCCCTCGCGAGCGCCATGCCGCAGGCAGAAGCCAACAGCGCCGCGCGCGCAGACCGTGATGCCAAAGACACTGCTGCTGACAACGGACCTGCTGCTGCCTTATAGAAAACTAAGTCATTTTCATTGTAAATATAGAGTAGTTTATTTCATGCACTTCCATTATGTTTCTCTAGCTTAATTAGGTCTACTCCTGTAACTTTGGTTTATTTTTTTTAAGTACTATTAGGGGGGATCAAGCAATCAAAAATTTCTAGCAAGCAAGCAATTCTTTGTACTGGTGTCTCTCCCCCTCGACACCGCGTTGCTTTTCTGTAATAGCTTTCATTAATGCAATCAAGCTTTCTTTCATTCTGAATTCTCATTTCTGTTCTCTCAATTGCTCTTGACATTGGTTTTCCCGTACGGCACTGACAATCTCGTCTAGCGTACGAAGGGGACCTCAGTTGGCGGACAGCAACTGAACTGACATCAGTTGCCTAGCCGTACGTTGCCCTTCCAAGGAATCTCAGGAAGGCGCCGCGTATCAGTGCTGATGGTGTAATTTTTTTTTATATAAAGCTTTGATGATACTTACAAAATGAGAAGTGAGGAGTTGTAACGGATTGATTACAATAAGTTGTTACAAGTACGTGTCTTTAGGGACATCAGTTAAAAGATTGACAACCGTTGCTTCCAAGAAACGGTTGGACTCCCCCGTAAATGACCTAAGAAACGTTTCAAGCAACAATTGTTTCTTGTTTAATACAATTTTTTTATTTATTGAATATGAATGAAAAAGGTAAAAATGCCAAAAAAAAGGGAGGAATACAATTGCTGGACATAGAAGGATGCCACATCACCTTCTCAATAACCAACTTTATTAATATACTAGTTAACTTTGTATAAATAAATAAATAACCGTGAGTTTGTTAGTGATCAGTTTATAAATTAGTTCATATAGAAAAAGAAAAAACATGGCAAATACTAAACTAATTTTCACTTATAAAAATCAGATCCAAACTCAAAACTAATCAAATGTATAATTTTAAGTAAAATTGAAAGTATTAAAAAAATAACAACACTTGATTGAAAAATCTTCCAAAATTATAGAAAATTACAACAAAGTAAACACTTTTTCAATCATTCCCCATTCATCAAAAATTTATCTAAAATAACCAAAAACACATGCAATAAAACAAAGGAAAGAACAAATTCCTCTGTTGGTCTAAATTTAAATAGGAAAGGAACTTATGGGCTCCTAATCATAAAATTGAAAAGCATATAATCAATGCTTTAATCACGCAACAGAAATAACTTGTATCTTTCTCTCAATCAAATTAGAGTGCATACGATATTGTAGTAGATATAAAAAATAAACAAAAAAGTTTAAAAAATATGAAAAGGAATTTACTTAAGTTAGCCTCAAATTTGAATCCATTTAAGACTAATTTCCAGCTAAAGACTATGAAGAGGAAACATGAAACATTTTCCTTTCGTTCTATTTTCTTTGGAAAAAGAAATCAACCTGAGACATATTTTTTCAACTATGAACCTCAAAAGTAATTACTTTTTCTAGATAATTCTTTCTATCATTAAATCTCACAAGTTACATTTCTCTTCCATATAAATCTTAACAGAAAATTCTTGAAAAAGAATCAGACTAATACATACTCAAGGTCACGGGTGATGATTACCGTAACAATTGACAATTAAAAAATACTGAATAAATTAAAAGCAGATATTCACTCTAATATACACTCAAATAAAAGTTCGGAGGAATCGTTAAATCTCTCAATTGCTTTTTAGAAGTTAAAGTGAAGAAGAAAGGCCAAATTAGAAGTTAGAGTGAATGAAAAAGTGGATGAATAGTCAAAAAGATGAAGATTTCAAGTTGAGAAAATTTTCAAGAACTGAAATTTTCTAGTCCAACAATTCTTTATAGGTGCTGAACTTATATAGAATAATAGTGTTTACACAGAATGACATATTAACTACCACACCTTTTCAAAGAACAGATATGTTCCATGAAAAGGAATGACACGTCCTCACATTTAATTTTTTTATTCATCTAAAATAACCACACTATTCTTCTTAATTTTCACCATTTGTTTCTCTCAATCTCTATATTTCTTTGTTACCGATTGAATGCTAATTTTCAACGTTTAGAGGACTTATTTAAAGAAAACAGAAGGGGCATAAGATTAACATATTTGTTTTCCGAATTATGACTATGAGAAAAATTAAAAAATAAAAAGATAAAAGATAAAATGCATGTCGTGAAAGCATGAAACAAAAGCCAATTTAATTCCTCCGTCATATAGATTATACAAAGAGCATAGCGACAATTAAAGAGCATAACAAATACCTGTGAAAGAGAAAAACTATGGACAAAGAAAAGCACATCAAGAACAAAAATCTTTATTTTAACATAAAATGTACTTCAAACCACACTTGATATACCTAAACAATAACAGCAGGAAGTCAAACAACTAAAACAATAATCTATTAACATACTGGAAGCCCGTTAGCACCGAAAATTGAAACCATTTGAACCTTATAACACACCTAAGAAAAGGGGATTGACAACATGTATATGAAATTTATGTGAATGAATTTATTGAAAAAGGAAATGTTATGGTGAATGGGGAGGTGAAAAGTTTGTAACTCATCTAAAATTATAATGATCCCATTAATTAGTGATTCAATCAATATGATAAATATGATTAAGATTTAAGAGCATTTAAGAATGTCTTTTGTGTTATTTAATCTAGCACGTAAATGGAAGAAAAAGGAAGGAAAATCCAAAAAATTGAGAAAAAAGATAAATAGTTTTCTTGGGCAAAGAGAGGTGCGAATTCAGCATTTTTTTCCCTCTTTTATATATATATAGATATAGAAGAGTCGGGAATCGTTGAATTCACTTGATAATATATTACAATAAAATCTCAATTTTTACATGTATTTCTTTGAGGAATAATTGCTTACTAATATAATTATATTTAGCTCACTAAGAAGTAGTCAATTAATAGCACTCTGTGAGGTTATGTGATGAATTGAGCTAAAATTAGAGACGATTAAACCGAAATATGTTTCTTGCTTGAATTGTGCTAAGAGATAGTAAAAACTTCGTGAGAATATTTTTACTAAAAAATCAATAAGCTTGCCTACAACAATTCCCCCGTGAGAACTAAAACTGAAACAAACAAGATTACAAACTTGGAATGATAGTTTACTAAATATTACTCTCACTCTATTATTTCATTCATTGGTTATTATATATCAATTTGCTTCGTGAGAATTACAAAATCAATATAGGAATAACTTAGAGAAAAAATATGTAAAAGTGATGTATTAAAACTAAGATAGTATTATATATATATATATATATATTTCAAGCTTTATCAACTATGCCAACAAAAAAGATTACTCCATTATGAAGTAAGAAAAAACTAATTTAGAAACAAAGAACTTATGAAGAGATATTATTCTTCTAAAAAAAACTAGTAGAAAATACTAAAGAAAAGAGAGAGATCAAAGAGTTGTTTCTCCCAGCAAGACTCAATGTCTTCTATCAAAAAATCACACCCTATTTATAGAATTTTATGCCTAAGGTTCTCCACAGTTGCAACTATGGAAATTGTAGGTGTAACTATGGCTTTACAATTGAGTAGAAAGACTATAGTTTCAGCTATAGTTCTCTAGTTGCAACTATGTATTTGTTTCATGATTTCCAATTGCCATCATCGCAACTATGGTGATATAGTCCATTTGCTTCTTCATTCATGGTAGGCTACTCAATTCCCACTTTTTTGCTTCTTTTCTTCAATTTTCATATAATCTTTCTCCTGCGAAGTATGATAGAAGATATGGGAGAACATGATATATTTATTCATGTTTTATTTAAAATCTTTAATATTTAACATATGAAAATATATCCATCACCTATCCAACTTTATCACAATGCTTGCCGTACTTGCATTTTTTCCTTTTAAAATTTTAACAAAATAAAATTCTTAATTTCAAAATTAAAAACGAATAGAGGTATTTTATGTGTGATTTAACCTTTTATTTTCCTCACGGGATAAGTGAGTATTCTTTCTTTTGGTACAATTATTCAATATTCGGAAGCCAATGTTCTAACTATTCCAATTTATATTATAAAGCTCATTATGATCAACGCTCCAGGTAATAAGAAACTTGTCACGACCCGGATTTCCCACCATCGGGAGTTGTGATGGCGCCTACTGTTGGAGCTAGGCAAGCCAAACATTTAAACATTTTCGGATAACAACATAACAATACAAATAACGAGTCTTTAAATAAATGCGGAAGTCTTTTAAAACATAAATAACTGAAAACCCAAAATGCGGAAGTCTAATATTTCACTACCCAAGACTGGAGTCGCTATCTCACGAACTACTAAAGAGTGCTACAAACAAGTCAGAATAGAAATACATAAGTGTCTGTCTCGGTACAATGAAAACAAACTGAAAACA
>NW_017672478.1:185620-189139 GCF_001879085.1 Nicotiana attenuata
AAATCCATGGTAATCCTCTCCCACTTCCACTCGGGAAGCTCAATCCTCTGAAACAAACCACCAGCCTCTGATGCTCATACTTAACCTGCTGACAGTTCAAACATCGAGCCACATATGCAACAATATCTTTCTTCATCCTACGCCACCAATAATGCTGCCGCAAGTCCTGATACATCTTCGCGGCGCCCGGGTGAATAGAATACCGAGAACTATGGGCCTCCGCTAAGATCAACTCTCGAATCCCATCGACATTGGGCACACAAACTCGCCCCTGCAACCTCAAAACACCATCATCATCTAAGGTCACCTTCGTGGCACCTCCACGCTGCACCGTGTCTCTTAGAACACATAAATGGGGATCATCAAACTGCCGATCACGGATACGCTCCAATAATGAAGAACGAGCGACCGTACAAGCTAACACTCTGCTAGGCTCAGAAATGTCCAACCTCACTAATCGATTGGCCAGGGCCTGAATATCCAAAGCAAGCAGTCTCTGGCTGACCGGAACATAAGCAAGACTACCCATGCTGGCGGACTTCCTACTCAATGCATCGGCCACCACATTGGCTCTCCCCGGGTGGTACAAAATAGTAACATCATAATCCTTCAATAGCTCCAACCACCTCCTCTGCCTCAAGTTCAACTCATTCTGCTTGAACAAGTACTGCAGACTTTTGTGATCAGTGTACACCTCACACGTCACACCATATAGGTAATGCCTCCAAATCTTCAAAGCATGAACAATGGCTGCCAACTCGAGATCATGAACCGGATAATTCTTCTCGTGGATCTTCAACTGCCTCGAAGCATAAGCAATGACTCTGCCATCCTGCATCAATACCGCACCAAGCCCAATACGGGAAGCATCACAATAAATTGTATAAGGCCCTGAACCTGTGGGCAAAACCAATACTGGTGCCGTAGTCAGAGCTGCCTTGAGCTTCTGAAAGCTCGCCTCACACTCACCTGACCATCTGAACTGGGCACCCTTCTGGGTCAATCTGGTCATCGGGGTTGCAATGGATGAAAATCCCTCCACCAATCGACGGTAATAACCTGCTAACCCCAAGAAACTCCGAATCTCAGTAGCTGATGCTGGTCGAGGCCAATTCTTGACTGCCTCAATCTTCTTCGGGTCCACCTGAATACCCTCTGCTGATACGACATGACCCAGAAATGCAACCGAACTCAACCAGAACTCGCACTTCGAGAACTTAGCATATAACTGACTATCCTTCAGAGTCTGAAGAACCACTCTGAGGTGCTGCTCGTGCTCCTCCTGGCTGCGGGAGTACAACAAAATATCATCAATAAAGACTATCACAAACATGTCCAAATATGGCCTGAACACTCGGTTCATCAACTCCATAAATGCTGCTGGGGCATTGGTCAACCCAAATGACATGACCAAAAACTCATAATGTCCATACCGAGTGCGGAATGCTGTCTTAGGGACATCAGACGCCCTAATCCTCAGCTGATGGTAGCCAGATCTCAAGTCTATCTTGGAAAACACCTTCGCACCCTGAAGCTGGTCAAACAAATTATCAATCCTCAGCAGTGGATACTTGTTCTTTATCGTCACTTTGTTCAATTGCCGGTAATCAATGCACATCCTCATCGATCCATCCTTTTTCTTCACAAATAACACCGGCGCACCCCAAGGAGAAACACTAGGCCTGATAAAACCCTTCTCTAGCAAGTCTTGCAACTGGTCCTTTAACTCCTTCAACTCCGGCGGGGCCATGCGATACGGCGGAATGGAAATGGGCTGAGTGCCCGGAGCCAGGTCAATACTAAAATCAATATCCTTGTCGGGCGGCATACCCAGCAGGTCTAAAGGGAAAACCTCGGGGAACTCCCGAACAATAGGAACAGAATCAATAGAAGGGACCTCTATGCTGGAATCGCGAACATACGCCAGATAAGCTAAACACCCCTTCTCGACCATGCGTCGAGCCTTCATATATGAGATAACACTGCGAGTGGCATGACCTGGGGTCCCTCTCCACTCCAATCGGGGCAAATCCGGCAAAGCCAAGGTCATTGTCTTGGCGTGACAATCCAAGATAGCATAATACGAGGACAACCAATCCATCCCTAATATAACATCGAAATCCACCATGTCTAAGAGCAATAAATCAACACGGGTCTCAAGACAATCAAATACTACCACACAGGAACGATGAACTCGGTCGACCACTACAGAATACCCCACCGGTGTAGATACATAAACAGGAATACCCAAAGCATCACTAGGCATAGCCAGGTAGGGTGCAAAATAGGACGACACATATGAATACGTAGACCCAGGGTCAAATAGCAGTGAAGCATCGCTATCACAGACCAGAATAGTACCTGTAATAACAGCATCTAACGACTCAGCCACTGGCCTAGCTGGCAAAGCATAACACCGGGGCTGAGTCCCACCCCCCTGAGCCATGTCTCTGCGACGATCGGCTACTGGCTGACCCCTACCTCTGTCGGCCCGAGCTCCACCTCTACGGTCTCTACCTCCACCTTTATGATCTCTACCCCCGCCTCTAGCTGGCTGGGCAAGCTGTGGATCACCTGGTGCCTGAATCATGGGGCGAGGACCCTGCTGCTGAGAGCTACCCGAGGCTCGAGGGCAAAATCTGACAATGTGACCGGGGTCACCACAACCATAACAAGCCCTCGGCTGCTGATACTGCTGGCCCTGTCGACCTGTATGTCCTCCCCGGGAACTCTGAAGTGACGGTGCACTGATGGGCTGCTGATCAGAATAATGCTGCTGAGAACCACCACCGCCTGGAGTACCATGAGAAACCTGGAGTGCTGACTGAAAGGGTCTCGGTGAATGGCCTCTACCATAAGAATCCCTACCTCCAGACGAGGTACCACTGAACCTACCAGAATGACGAGGCCTCTTATCCGACACATGACCACCTCCCCGTGCAAGAGCCATCTCAACTCTACGGGCCGCATTGGCCGCCTCCTGAAAAGAAATCTCACTACCAGCTCCCATAGCCATCTGGAGACGGATCGGCTGAATCAATCCATCAATAAATCTCCGCACCCTCTCTCGCTCTGTGGGGAGTATAACAATAGCATGGCGTGCCAAATCAATGAACCGCGTCTCATACTGGGTGACTGTCATGGAGCCCTGCTGGAGGCGCTCGAACTGCCTGCGTAGTGCCTCCCGCTGAGTAACTGGGAGAAACTTCTCCAAAAACAACTCCGCGAACTGATCCCATGTCAATGCTGGAGACCCTGCTGGTCTAGATAGGCAATAGTCTCTCCACCAAGTCTTAGCGGATCCTGTAAGCCGGAAGGTGGCAAAATCGACCCCATTGGTCTCCACAATACCCATGGTCCTAAGGATCTCATGGCAGCTGAATAAGAAATCCTGGGGATCCTCTGATGAAGCACCGCTGAATGTGGTGGTGAAGAGCTTGGAGAACCTATCAAGCCCCCACAAAGCATCTGAGGACATAGCCTCTCCATCGCCGGTCTGAGTCACAATACCCGGCTGAA
>NW_017672479.1:0-2691 GCF_001879085.1 Nicotiana attenuata
CAGAAGGGTTTTAAATATATTTCATCCGCGAACCTTTCATATTTTTCCTCCATTGTTGACGTTCTTAAGAGCTTTGAACAAGGAAATTCGAGGGTTTTGACTGAGAATCACTTGGAGGTAAGTTCCTTGGCCTAAATATTCGAATTTATGGTAGAAATTACATGTAAATTGTAGAAAATTCATCAAAAACGGGTCAAGCTAGGGCTTGGAAAGCTGTGGTGTAAAAATGGAATTTGCAGGGTCAAACGAGCTCCGATTTTGGTAAACTTTATATGCACGGACTCGTGGAGAGACGAGGAATCTGTTGGTGTGATTTTCGGAATTTTTCGAGAAGTGGGACCGGGGCTCGGGTTTTACCAACTTCGTGAATTTTAGTACTTTTCGAGTATTTTTGATTGGGTTATGTTTCTTTAACCCATATTTATGTATTCGTTGTGATTTTGACTAGATTCGACGCGCGAGGAGGTCGATACAAAAGGAAAAGGCATTGCGGACCATTCTACGGCCGGTTAGAGGTGAGTAGTTGGTGTATATGATGGCCTGAGGGTTTGAAACCCCGACTTATCACATTGTGACGCTATTGTAGGGCGTGACTCGTACCCCATGGCAGGTGCGGGATTAGTTATGACTGGGGATTGAGACTTAGTCCATCCCGAACAAGAATGTTTCTATATTGGCGACTGATACGCACCCTGTATTGAATATATCTGGGCTTATTGCCGTGTTTGGGGCCTTGTGCCGATCTGTAGCATCCTTAGAGGATGAATGTCATTGTGATAGCATGCTTTGTATAATCATTGATCTCAGTCCTGTGTTTAATCACTGTTATGAAATGCTAAGTCACTTTTCCTGAAGTTAAATATCTAAAGTATATTCTTCTTAATAAATTGGAAATTGGGAAATTAATTGAATCTGTTACGTGACTCATATGCATATTGTGGACTGAGTATGGATCGGGCTGCACGCCGCAGCGAATGATATGATTATATTGCGCTTGGGCTGAAGGAGCCCCTCCGGAGTCTGTACACACCCCCAGTGAGCGCCGTCGACGTTAAATGGATCGGGCTACGCGCCGTAGCGGTCATGTGCATTGCATTGCATCCTTACATTATACTTGACTGATATATTTGAAGTTGTTTTGCTGTTGGTTCGTAGTTAGGTGTTGGACTGTTAGTTTTAGCTTTACTTTGTGGCATTTCGTGGATTTCTTATCTTCAGACATTTTATATGCTTATTACTCACTGAGTTAGTAGTACTCACCCCCTACTCCCTGCACCTTGTGTGCAGATTCAGGTACTTCGGGAGCTTAGTTGAGCTAGTCGCTGGTTTCCAGAGTTCCAGGAGTGGTCGAGGTAGCTGCTATGACGTCCGTAGGACCCGACTCCTCCCTTATCCCTTTATTATTTCCGTACTTTAGAACATACTTATTTTGAGATTTTTTTTTGACTCTGTATTACTTAGAGGCTCTAGACTCATGACCCCAGGTCTTTGGGAGTTACAGTTATGTCAGTATTTCGTATTGTTTTAATTGAGTATTTCAACTATGAGTATTAATATTTGATTTTAAGTATCTGATTAATTGGTTTTGAGCTTTGTGATCGGGTTGAGAGAGTAAATGGTCGGGCTTGCCTAGCATTAGTGTTGGGCGCCATCATGACCGGGTTTGGGGTCGTGACAAGTTGGTATCAGAGCCTAGGTTACTAGGCCTCATGAGTCATGAGCCGGTTTAGTAGAGTCTCGTAGAACGATACGGGGACGCCTGTATTTCTCCACGAGAGGCTGCAGAACCTTTAGGAAAACTTCCCATTCTTGGAATTCTTATCTTGCGTACTTGATTCAGCTTGAGATATAACTCTTGAAATTCCTTCCACACGTCTGTATGCGCACGCGAGCGCTCAGTAATATATTTGCCTTAATGGCTTGTGATTCCCCGATCGAGGGGCGAGATGTAATCTCCGTGAGTTCATGTTGGGCCAGTCGGGAGGACTTAAGGCCGGATCTTTGCCTATGGCTTGAGCACCGAGGTGCTGATTGTGTGAACAAGTGATTTGAATTTATATGTTCAGTGTTGTCCCTAATTGTGGGAATGGCGGCTGGATATCCATGTGATGAGTATGTTAGTACTGTGAGATAAATCTACGTGATCTTGGTAGTGACGAAGGAGTCTGCAGGATAATAGATGAACTGTTAGGCGTTTGATTCCTATTGTGATCTGTTGTGTAGCCCCGAGTTATGGGTGCGTGAAGAATATTTTCGTATCTCCTAGTTGGAAAGTTAAGTGCAATACTTGCGGCGGTACGAGTTCAGACTCAGGAAGACTAAATTGGATGTATTATGTGTATGTCGGCGGAAGGTATTTTCTATGTGTCATGATTCGAATAGGTGCAACACATGTCCATGTATCAATTTTGATAATATAATACAGGTAGTATTGAGATTAATGTTGTTGATATATATTGTGATGTTTTGTCAAGTTGTAGCCGTGTTGTTAGGATGGTTTTGGTGATTCTCTGGCAGGTGGATAGGCCCAATTACAAAGGAAACTCTGCCGAAATTTTTGAAAAATTTGGGACTTAGAATAAAAATTTGGTCGCCTAGAGAGTAGGCTTAACTGTTATGTGAGTGAATGCAAGAAAATGCAGAAGAGTTAAAATTCCAGATGATTTGAGTTTCCACAAGCTTATGAAAGAG
>NW_017672479.1:4555-9367 GCF_001879085.1 Nicotiana attenuata
AACAACTTCAGCAGCAACTCAGAAACCAATTTAAAACCCCAGCAACAGTCAATGAACGAGTAATAACAGTCCAGCACAGATTCAGCAGTTCAGAAATGAGTTGAAAAACCAAGCAAACTCAATAAATCAACCCACAACAACACCAGATAGCCAGAAATAACCCAGGGAATCAATATACCCAACGAATAACCCTCAGATGACTCTAATTAACTAATCAACAGTGCTCAAATGACTCCAAATACTTTCAGACTTCAAACATTGAACAGAAACAAAGAATTCGAACTATTTTTGGTTTTGAAATGAACTAGAAGACTGAATTAAACCTGGAATTTGGAAAATAACCTAAGGAAGGCAATGAAGCAGTGTTGTTTTTTTTGGATTTTTATTGTATTTTCTGTTTGTTTTTGGTTTTTTTGAATGCTGAATTTCAAAACTAGATCTGAAACTAGGGAGAGGTTTTTGGGGGAAATTTTTGAGCTCCAAACTTCTTCTTCTCTTTTTTTAAGGCAAAGAAGCATGCCTTTTATAGGCAAAGATGAGGGCAACCCTTAATTTCTGTTTACACTATCAGTCCATGTTTATTTTCAGCTTTAGTCCTTCATTTTCTGACTTGTGTCACAAGTTAATACACTACAATTACTGAAATTACACTATAGTCCTACTTTGGAAGGCCCTAGAAGATTCTAGTTTCAACTACCATGTGATACACAATCCTAAATGTCCAAACTACCCTTTATCTAGGCTGAAATTTACCCAAATTGACCCAATCCCTTTACCTCAGTCAGCAATTAGAATTAAACACTAAAAGGGATTTACAAGTTCGACTAAACCTGAACAAACTACTAAAGTGGCATCAATTATCCTAATCCATGGTTAACTATCAGCTAAAACAAACTAAACTAAGCCTATTAGCTAATTAAACTAAATACTAATTACTGACTAAACTAAGCTAATCAACTAACTAATACAAGATTAACAGTTAACCAAAACAAAACCAAACAAGGCCTAGGCAAGATCAAATAATAGACTATCAATACTAAGGAAAACAAATTTCAGAACACCATATCAACTAATGGAATTAAATTATACATGAAGCAAAATTGGAAAAATATAAGCTAATATGCTTGAACCTAATTTCAAATGATTATTATGGATAAAAGAAAAGTAAACAAAAAAATAAAAGAAATCCTCATACTGAACACAGGCGAACTAACAAAAATAATGCAAACAAATCCTAAATTAACTAATTGAGATGAGATATCAATTGATAAAAGAAAAATAATGGAGAAAGAACAAGAAGACATTACCTATGGAGCCTGGACCGGAGACTGGAAACTCGATTCGAGCCTCGGAATAATATAATCATTTGTTCTTTATCAAAGAACAAATGAAAATGTTATTTCGTGACTCGAATCCAATACTGGACTCAGGAAATTGGCAAAACTCGAGCCAAATTGAATTTTAGGGTTCTGCCTTTTGAGGTTCGAGATTCGAGCAGACTTGGGAACATTCGAATGTTAAAACCCATGGATTAGTGATGAGTGAGGTCCGGGGATTATCAGGTATCAATTTGGGCGAGTTTGGATGAGTTAGGGTTTTCACCGGATTTTTGATCTAATATTCGAGAGGCTGTAATGACCCGACCTGTCGTTACGGGAGTTACCGCCCCGTTTTCCCCATTTTATGCTTCTATATGTTTCATTAATGTGTTTGGAGAATTTGAAGTAATTCGGTTAGAGTTCGGTTAGAAATGAGACAATAAGTCTCTTTATGAGAAGGTTAGTTTGGAAAAGTCAACCGAATGTTGACTTATGAGTTAGAAGGCTCGGAATGGATTTCCGATGATTCGACTAGTTTTGGGGGATGATTTGTGACTTAGGAGCGCAATCGGAATTGAATTTGGAGGTCCGGTGTAGAATTAGAATTGAATTGGCTAAGTTTGGATTTTGGTGAATTCCGGATGGTAGGTGAGATTTTGATCCGAGGGTTGGAATGGAATCCAGAGAGTTGCAGTAGCTCCGTTAGGTGATTTTGGATATGCGTGCAAAGTTTCAGATCATTCGGAGGTGTTTAGGACGGGTTTTAGATCAAATGCAAGTTTCGGAAGTTTTAGTTTAACTTAGGCTTGAATCCGTGGTAATTCGATGATTTTGATGTTAGCGATAGTGTTTTGATGATTGGAACAAGTTTGAATAAGGTCTTGGGGTGTGTTGGTGCTATTGGTTGAGGTCCCGGGGGGCCTCGGAGTGATTTCGGATGGCTATCGGGATGAAATTCAAGTTGAGGAAAAGGCAGATTTTGCTGGTATCTGGTATGTTCGCTTCTGCGGAAATGGACAGCATAAGCGGTTCCGCAGAAGCGTAATCTCGGTCGCAAAAGCGGTCTGGAGTGGAGTTGGGCAGTTCCGCAGAAGCGGGACACTTTTCGCTTAAGCGAGTCCGCAGAAGCGGACAGGCGGTCGCAGAAGCGGGTTTGGCCAGGAGGTGAGCTTCCGCAGAAGCGGAAATTGGTGTCGCAGAAGCGGCCCTTGAGTTTTGATGAAAAACCGTATAAGCGGTCATATGGCCGCAGAAGCGGTCCCGCATAAGCGGTTACGGGACCGCAGAAGCGAAAACTGGACTGGGCGACAGAAGGGTTTTAAACTAATATTTCATCCGCGACCCTTTCATATTTTTCCTCCAGTGTTGACGTTCTTAAGAGATTTGAGCAAGGAAATTCGAGGGTTTTGACTGAGAATCACTTGGAGGTAAGTTCCTTGGCCTAAATATTCGAATTTATGGTAGAAATTACATGTAAATTGTAGAAAATTCATCAAAAACGGGTCAAGCTAGGGCTTGGAAAGCTGTGATGTAAAAATGGAATTTGGAGGGTCAAACGAGCTCCGATTTTGGTAAACTTTATATGCACGGACTCGTGGTGAGACGAGGAATCTGTTGGTGTGATTTTCGGAATTTTTCGAGAAGTGAGCCCGGGGCTAGGGTTTTACCAACTTCGTGAATTTTAGTACTTTTCGAGTATTTTTGATTGGGTTATGTTTCTTTAACCCATATTTATGTATTTGTTGTGATTTTGACTAGATTCGACGAGCGATGAGGTCGATATGAAAGGAAAAGGCATTGCGGACCATTCTACGGCCGGTTAGAGGTGAGTAGTTGGTGTATATGATGGCCTGAGGGTTTGAAATCCCGGCTTATCACATTGTGATGCTATTGTAGGGCGTGACTCGCACCCCATGGCAGGTGCGGGATTGGTTATGACTGGGGATTGAGACTTAGTCCATCCCGAACAAGAATATTTCTATATTGGCACTGATACGCACCCTGTATTGAATATATCTAGGCTTATTGCCGTGTTTGGGACCTTGTGCCGATTTGTAGCATCCTTAGAGGATGATTGTCATTGTGATAGCATGCTTTGTATAATCATTGATCTCAGTCCTGTGTTTAATCACTGTTATGAAACGCTAAGTCACTTTTCCTGAAAGTTAAATATCTAAAGTATATTCTTCTTAATAAATTGGAAATTGGAAAATTAATTGAATCTGTTACGTGACTCATATGCATATTGTGGAATGAGTATGGATCGGGCTGCACGCCGCAGCGAATGATATGATTATATTGCGCTTGGGCTGAAGGAGCCCCTCCGGAGTCTGTACACACCCCCAGTGAGCGCCGTCGACGTTAAATGGATCGGGCTACGCGCCGTAGCGGTCATGTGCATTGCATTGCATCCTTACATTATACTTGACTGATATATTTGAAGTTGTTTTGCTGTTGGTTCGTAGTTAGGTGTTGGACTGTTAGTTTTAGCTTTACTTTGTGGCATTTCGTGGATTTCTTATCTTCAGACATTTTATATGCTTATTACTCACTGAGTTGGTAGTACTCACCCCCTACTCCCTGCACCTTGTGTGCAGATTCAGGTACTTCGGGAGCTTAGTTGAGCTAGCCACTGGTTTCCAGAGTTCCAGGAGTGGTCGAGGTAGCTGCTATGACGTCCGCAGGACCCGACTCCTCCTTTATCCCTATATTATTTCCGTACTTTAGAACATACTTATTTTGAGGATTTTTTTTGACTCTGTATTAGTTAGAGGCTCTAGACTCATGACCCCAGGTCTTTGGGAGTTACAGTTATGTCAGTATTTCGTATTGTTTTAATTGAGTATTTCAACTATGAGTATTAATATTTGATTTTAAGTATCTGATTAATTGGTATTGAGTTGTGTGCTCGGGTTGAGAGAGTAAATGGTCGGGCTTGCCTAGCATTAGTGTTGGGCGCCATCACGACCGGGTTTGGGGTCGTGACAGAGGCTGGGTTGGGATTTGAGCGAAACTAATGGTAGATATGAGAAGAGGAGGAAGAGAAGAGCCTGGGGTGTATTTTTGGAGTAATTTGGAGCACCGCCGCCGGCGGAGGCGATTTCCGGCCGGCGGCGGGCGGTGGAATGCGGTGGGAAACAGTGGGGGTGAGTTTGGTACGAGGAAGATGCATCGGTCTCTAGGGTTTTAGGACAACCTTATTAAAAATCGAAGAATGGATCCTAGCCGTTGGATTGGAACGGATGAACGGCCAGGATTAGGTCACTTAAAGGAACGACGCCATTTGGGCGTCTCTTGGACCAGACCGGGTCAGGGGAACGGGTTGGACTGGAGTGATTTTGGGCTGGGCAAAAATTTTAATTAAACTGGCCCAAATCTGGTATTTTCCTATTCCCTTCTCAATTTCAAGTTAATCCTCTTTTTCTTTTCTTTTGTATTTATTTTTTATTCATTATTTATTTTTCTTGATTTTTATTAAAAATTGTCTAAAATT
>NW_017672479.1:10137-12989 GCF_001879085.1 Nicotiana attenuata
ATTCCCTTGTTCTCCAGGTGGGCTCCTGATTGCTGAAGCTTGAAAAGTATTCCCTTGTTCTCCAGGTGGGCTCCTGATTGCTGAACTTGAAAAGTATTCCCTTGTTCTCCAGGTGGGCTCCTGACTGCAACAAAATAAACAAACAAAGAAAATTTTCTGCCCCATTTTGGTAACTGGGTATAGCATGTTATCAAATATTAAAAATCAAAAGCTAAAATTTGAATTGTACTTCCCTTGTTCTCCAGGTGGGCGCCTAACTGCTGAAACTTGAAAAGTATTCCCTTGTTCTCCAGGTGGGCTCCTGACTGCCGAACTTGCAAAGTATTTCCTTATTCTCCAGGTGGGCTCCTGACTGCAACAAAACAAACAAAGAAAATTTTCTGCCCTAGTTTGGTGGCTGGGTACAGCATGTTATCAAATATTAAAAATTAAAAGCTAAAATTTGAATTGTACTTCCCTTGTTCTCCAGGTGGGCTCCTGATTGCTGAACTTGAAAAGTATTCCCTTGTTCTCCAGGTGGGCTCCTGACTGCAACAAAATAAACAAACAAAGAAAATTTTCTGCCCCAGTTTGGTAACTGGGTACAGCATGTTATCAAATATTAAAAATTAAAAGCTAAAATTTGAATTGTACTTCCCTTGTTCTCCAGGTGGGCGCCTGATTGCTGAAACTTGAAAAGTATTCCCTTGTTCTCCAGGTGGGCTCCCGATTGCTGAAGCTTGAAAAGTATTCAACAAACAAAGAAAATTTTCTGCCCCAGTTTGGTGACTGGGTACAGCATGTTATCAAATATTAAAAATTAAAAGCTAAAATTTGAATTGTACTTCCATTGTTCTCCAGGTGGGCGCTGATTGCTGAAGCTTGAAAAGTATTCCCTTGTTCTCCAGGTGGGCTCCTGACTGCTGAACTTGAAACGTATTCCCTTGTTCTCCAGGTGGGCTCCTGACTGCAACAAAATAAACAAACAAAGAAAATTTTCTGCCCCAGTTCGGTGGCTGGGTACAGCATGTTATCAAATATTAAAAATTAAAAGCTAAAATTTGAATTGTACTTCCCTTGTTCTCCAGGTGGGCGCCTGATTGCTGAAGCTTGAAAAGTATTCCCTTGTTCTCCAGGTGGGCTCCTGATTGCTGAACTTGAAAAGTATTCCCTTGTTCTCCAGGTGGGCTCCTGGCTGCAACAAAATAGACAAACAAAGAAAATTTTCTGCCCCAGTGTGGTGGCTGGGAAGATTTGTGAGTTGTTAGCAAAATATAAATCACCTAAGCTATTGATACAATGATAAGAGTAAAACTAAAGACTTGATTGGAATGTGCGTCTCCTGTGAGTAAAACCAAGGAAATTTGACTAGCAAATTCATCAGACTAGGTCTTCTATCTTAGGATAAAGATTCATCAGACTAAGATTTAGATCCTAGGAGAAAATTCATCAGACTAGGTTACTATTTTTTGTTATCTTAGGAGAAAGATTCATCAGACTAAGACATGTATCCTAGGAGAAAGTTCATCGGACTAGGTTTTATATCTTACGAGAACAATTCATCAGACTAAGATTTAGATCCTAGGAGAAAGTTCATCAGACTAGGTTTTCTATCTTGGGAGAAATATTCATCAGACTGAGATTTAGATCCTAGGAGAAAATTCATCAGACTAGGTTTTCTATCTTAGGAGAAAGATTCATCAGACTAAGATTTAGATCCTAGGAGAAATTTCATCAGACTAGGTTTTCTATCTTAGGAGAAAGATTCATCAGACTAAGTCTTCTATCTTAGGAGAAAAATTCATCAGACTAAGATTTTGATTTGGAGGAAAATCCGTCAGACTAGGATTTAGATCCTAGGAGGAAAACAATGTGAAAATCAATGGCAGCATTTTATGCACGCTAACAAGACAGGCAAGGGCGAAGATTTGAGAAACTTCCCTTTTGTCGGCTCTCCTCTTCTTCCTTTTATTTTCTTTCTTTTTTTTCCTTATTGTTGAACCAACTTTCTTGCACTGCTTTGTTCCTGTTTCAAACAAAGAAAACTTGTGAGTTTAAAATGTGGTGGTTAGTTTGTGGCCTTGAACTTTGAGGCTGGTTGCTTCTGCATTTGCCAAGATGACTGATTTCCACCCGAAGACCTTGCTTGTTCCCGATATCCTCTACTTGTTGCATTGCATGAACTGGCATCCCCCAACCCTTTATGTCTCATATGAATCCCAAAGCACGTCTATGGTGTTCTTTCTTGACTTAATCACTGGCCTCGGCCTTGAAGTTGTATTGTTCCTTCACTTGCCTTGATAACCGATTCTCACTGGAGACCTTGCTAACCACTTTCGTTAACGCAGAAAATACCTCTGATCCGTTCACCAAGCACCCTCCATCTGATATGTACCAAACCTTTCATGTTTCAATGAAAATACCTTTGATCCATTCACCCAACCTCTTCGTTTGTTGCGTTGTTCATGAATTGACAAATACCAAGCCCTTGCATTTCACAGGGATCCCAAGGCATGTAGATTGTTGCCAACTCAGTGTGCCTGCTGTTTTTCCTGACTTATGACGATTTGATATGCTGGTCAGATCCTGTTTTGTTCAATTGGAAAGCTGGTGGCACATTTTGAAGTCATTTCTCACTTGTTATGACCGAATTGACTCAGGATGAGGAAGTAAACAAAGTACGAGGAATAGAGTAAAGGATAATGGAAAGAGACGATTCCTAACAAGAAACCTACAGAGTAGCAACCCATCGGATGTGGATACCGACTCTAACGACCTTGACATGCACCTGCAGCCTACTCTGTTTAGCAAATCTGATGTTCGGCTCTTGTTGTACCTCTTCGCCGTGAAACTGGGCTTCAATGCTCCGCTTG
>NW_017672479.1:14990-18929 GCF_001879085.1 Nicotiana attenuata
ATGATTCGGAGGAATGGGTGCAATTTCAGGTTATATTGCTTTAGCTTCTCAAACAAGTCTAGCTATATTGACTATCCCAAGGGGGTGAAAGTTTCCTGCTTTTGTGCCCTCTCTTGCTTGAAATTTTGGCTGGCCCGAAAACCTGCGCTAGGGAAATTCTTGTAGGCTCTTGGGGGTGGGTAGGTGTTTTGAGTTGGGTAAGAATTTGGTAGGGTGGGTGCGCGCCATTGCGCATGGGTAGGATGTTGGGGTATGTTTGGGCATGGTGGATAGAGAAGTGGGGATAGAGTTGTGGTGGGCTATATGGAGTGTGATGGGGTCGAGGTTGGTTGTAATATGGTGACGGGCCCCTGGACCAAGCTCTTGATTCGACTACTGCCACATCTTCTTTCTTTTTCACTACCCCTCCAGTGCCGCTCTGGATAGCCTGGGTAGTTGCCTTGATTGCAGAATAGCTCATGATTTTATTGGACTTAAGCCCCTCCTCCACCATACTTCCAATTTTCACTACTTCGTTGAAAGATTTTCCTACTGGTGACACCAAGTGACCATAGTAGGTGGGCTCCAAAGCCTGTAAGAAGTAATCAACCATCTCGCTTTCTTTCATTGGAGGATCGACTCTTGCCGCCTGTTCTCTCCACCGGAAACCGTACTCCTGAAGCTTTCCCCGGGCTTCTTCTCAATTTTAGTCAGTGACAGACGGTCCGGGACGATTTCGAGATTGTACTGAAAATGGCCCGCAAATTCTTGGGCCAAATCATCTCACGTGTACCATCGGGCATGATCCTGTCGCGTGTACCATTCCAAGGCCGCACCACTGAGACTTTGACTAAAGTACGCCATCAATAATTCATCCCTTCCCCCAGCTCCTCTCATTTTGCTGTAGAATCCCCTTAAATGGGCTACTGGATCACCATGTCCATCATATAAGTCAAACTTGGGTAGCTTGAATCCTGCTGGTAACTGGACATCGGGAAACAAGCACAAATCCTTGTAGGCCACACTGACTTGGCCACCCAATCCTTGCATGGTCCTGAAGGATTGCTCCAGGCTTTTTACTTTTCGAAACATCTCTTCCTGTTCCGGATTCTTAAGCGGCTTGTAAGTTTCCATCGGGAGCTCAAAGTGAGGGGTGTAGGAATATGGCTCAGGAGCTTTAAAGGTAGGCTCAGGAGGGTAGTACTGGCTGTCGTGAGTTTGAAACAATGGCTCACTGGAAGATCTTTGCAATGTGGCAGGTGGAGGCGCCACAAAGATAGAGGTGATTGGTGGAGGAAGGTTTTGTTTGGGTAGTGGAGCTTGGGGAGGATAGGAGGTGGTGCCATAACTCTGTTGGTAGAAAGGGAAATTTGGCGAGGAATTCACAGTAGGAGGCTCCTGGGACTGAGCCAAAGGTGGGATATATGCAGGATTGGCGGGATAAACTGGCGCCGGCTGACCCTTAGCCCAGGCCTGATGCATCTCGGCCATCTGCTGCCTCAACTTATACATCTCTTCCCTCATTGCTTTGACATCCACCACGTCTACCTCTTTTGACGGGTCCATGATACTGGTATCTGATTCTTGGCCTGTCATGCTCAGTGTGTTCTTTGACCGAGTGTTGTAGGAATGGGTTGCCAGGATGCCAACCAACTAAACCACCTGCCTGGACTCATCATCAACGACAACTTTGTTAGTGGTTAGAGCATTAACAAATAAATAGCCACCCTTTTGGGGAATGAATGTACCTAAGCAGTTAACCATTTCTATTATGACTTTGCTTGGTTGCATGCGTCATCCCGGCTTTCCTCTTTCTTTTCTCTTGCCTTTCTTCTCATTCTTCCCTCGCGTTTTCCATTGTTTGTTTCTTGCCATTCCCTTTTTATTTTTGCTTTTCTCTCTTATTATTCCCTCTTTTCTTTTTTTTTGCCTTGGTTTTTCCTTGTTCCTATTCGTTCCTTTCCTCAAAATTGTTTTTCTGCTCTTTTCTTTCCTTTGCTCTCTTTTTATTTTCTCTTATTTGCCCTTTTTATTTCTTTCGTTTGGTCTCTTATTTTCTTTTTGTTTTTCTTTTTTCCTCTTTTGTTTTTCTTTCCTTTCTTGTTTTTCACCTCTTTCCTTTCATTCTTTTCTCGTTTTTCCTTTTTTTCATTTAGTTACGGTCGAATCTTATGAAGATTGCCTACGTATCACGACCCTGCGTGAATCAGACCGAGCGTAGTTCTTGCAGAATAAATGTAAAGTAGAAGCAAAATGTTTTTGGGATTTTCAATTTTATTGATAGCAAATACGTCTATTACAAAGACTCAAAACAACTAACAGACTCTAATGCAGAAAAGAACTACAGACTCCACCATCCCTATTCCATTTTAAACGAAAATACAGACTCAATCAACTGACTGACTTTTAATGAAAAGGAAATACAGACTCCAGTAGAAAAGGAAATACAGACTCAAATGACCAACTCTAGTAAAAAAGGAAATATAGACTCAAAAGACAAACTCTGGTAAAAAAGGAAATACAGACTCAAAAGACAATCATGAATACATTAAAGCTCCTGGTGCCTGCGGGACATCGTTCGGTCTCGCCGCGGGCCTATATGCAAGTTCCTCTTATTTTGAATCATGCTCATCATGCACATTTATTAAGGTGATTTAATCACTTATTTTGACCTAAAAGGAAAAAAATAACACTATTTTTGTTCAAATTTCCAATTTTAACACAAACGGCCGGTTTTGCAGTTACGGCCTTTCAGCACTTCGGGGAGAAGATTTTATGGCTGTGCCTGCTAACCGTTGAAACTGACTCAGGGTGGCTGTTCTTGCAAAAACAGCCTTCCGGCGCCCTTTTTGGGGACATTCGGCTTATTTTAAACAAGAATGGCGGCACCCGACTTATTCATGACGAAATTAAAAATTTTGGCATTTTTGGCTATTATTGAAAAGGGGAGGTTGGACCCGATGAGGGTTGCCTACGTATCTCACATCTGGTGAGAATCAAACCTGCGTAGTTCGGGCAAATAAAACTAACTATTTTCGAAAACAAGACTCTTTTGTTTTTGTTGGCAAATACACTATTTCTGAAAGCAAGATTCTTTTTATATTTTCTTTTTCAGTGGCAAATAAGCAAACAAATTTGAAAATAAAACTCTTTTTTTTTCCGTTGGCAAACAAAACAAACTAAAAAACTACTTTTCTTCTTTTTTCTTTCATTTTCTCAAAAAAATCCGGCAGCATTTCGGCACTACTTGGACATTGATTTTCTAATATAGGTAATTAACTCTCTACACTGCTATTTTCTCTTTTTCTCTCTTTTTTTCCATATTTCCCAGATATTCAAAGCCGGTCAGCATGCGAGTCCAAAACAGATAAATGCACAAGTAGGATGCATCAGGATGGTCCATTATTACGGGTACACCTGTCCTAGACGGACCCAACCCCTGTGTTGAGTCCCCTAAGTCATATGCACGTGATGCAAATAAGCATTCCTACTAGGGACCCGGTATGAGGTCAAGTTATTCTAGGTTCAAAACCTGGGTATAGGTTCTAGACTGTGTACCCGAGCGGACAACTCGAGTCGAGGAGGGGGCTATGTACCTGGAACCAAAAGGCCATCCGGCTTAGTAACTTGTCCGGCCTCTTTCTTATTTTAAGGTATGACACTAACAGAATAGGGAGTCTCCACCAGTGAGCACATCCCCGGAGGTGAGAAGAGAAGGGTTTCGGCACAGTTTATATACAGTTCAGATAATATCAGAGCGGTAAAAAGCAACATTTTGCACATTTAGCATGAAACATGTAGGAAATCAGATAAAGCCAAATACAACAATATATCTAAGCTCGAATTCTGAACCCTGAACCAAAGTTCTGGGTTCTTATCCCCAGTAGAGTCGCCAGAGCTGTCACACCTCCTTTTTCTACTACACCCCGTGAACGGGTATAATAAAGGGAGTTATTTCCA
>NW_017672479.1:19535-21487 GCF_001879085.1 Nicotiana attenuata
GAAAACTCGAGGATCGCTCGATGTTAAACTCAGGAGCACCATAACCAATAATTTTGGCTTGAACCTCACGTGGAGATTTACAATCATCTAACCACAAGTGCAAGCAATCCCATTACATCTATTTAAAGCAAGAAATTAACATGAAGAGCCACATAAAGCTTGAAACAATCTATAATGGAGCTGAAACTAAAACTTAGATAAAGCGCCAAAGCCACAACATATATCGCAATATATACACAGATTTCAGATCAAAAATTGAACAGATTCTAACACGAGCAAAAAATGAAGCTGGAACCAACTGACCAGATGGGAATTACGTCGACGACCTCGATCGGACTGCCTCGCTTCTGCGGTTTAAACCACGATGATAATCGTGGTTGAGAGTGGCCATTCCACTGGCGATTTTCAGATAAAACAATACATGGCTGAAGTTTCAGCCGGTTTTGAATGTGCTAAAGATGGAGAAGAAAAGTCTTGACTGTGCGCTACATGTCTAGATCCAAAAGAAGCTGAAGAGTCGTTGGTTGACGTAGCCTGTTTTCCGGCGAGCTCAACGTACCAGAAATGTGGCGTTAATTTGTGTGTGTATCCGTTTTCAATTGTGAGGACGAAGAAGACGAAACAGTGGTCGTTTGGAGAAATGCAGGAGGGTGGTCGTCGATATAGTAAGATGAAAAAGACGATGTCGCATGGAGGTGGGGTGCGTTCTGCACTGTTGCGGCGCTGCTGGGTAGAGGAGATGGCGGCGGCGGCAGTGGGCTGTTAGGGTTCAACTAGGGTTTTGTATGGTTATCTCTCTTGGAGAAGAAGATGTGTTGTATCTATCTCTATATTCTGTCCGTCCATCCCTCTTTTTTTTTTGTATGTGTATATAGGTAGTATTATATAGGGTAGGGATTAGGTTAAGGGTATGGGCCTAGGAACTATGGGCTAGATATTTTGGGCCAAAGACTAAAAAAATGGACTATAAGATTTATAAAAACGGGATAAGCCAACCTAAAACTAATTCTTTCTTCTAAAATTATGTACAATTATAATATAAAAATATAAGACTAATTTTAATTAATTGAATTAAACTATAAAACATAAAACTACTTTTTTTTTTTGTTTTCAAGACTATAAAAATAAAGATAGGGTACTATTTTGGTAATTCTTTTTTTTAAGATTAAAAATGACTATAAAATATAAATAAACCTATTTTTTTGTAATTTTTCATTTTCTTGTAATAAAATAAAGTAAAATAGTAAAAATTAGTTGAAATGGCGATATTAGGCCTAAACTAAATATTTACATGCTAAAATGGGTAAAATTTCGGGGAGGGTCAAAAATCACATGTCAACAGTGGCAGGCGTGCCACCCGCTCCCATTTCATATATCTCGTGGCAGGCGTGCCACTCGCTCCCATTTCATTTATCTCGTGGCAGGCGTGCCACCCGATCCCAGTTACAAATCAACAACAACCACAAAGAATCCCGGTAAGGGAACAAGAGCAATATAACAACATCCCGGCAAGGGAACAATAATATTTAGACAATATCCCGACAAGGAAACAATAATATCAAAACAAACATCCCGGCAAGGGAACAATAATATTTAGACAACATCCCGACAAGGGAACAATAATATCAAAACAAACATCCCGGCAAGGGAACAATGATGATGGTAACATGTGAGGCACAATAAACCACAACGGAGTCATAACAATTATGATACAAGACTCACGGGCATGCTTGACACCGACGTATAGATACTCGTCACCATGCCTATACGTCGTACTCCACAATTAACATGTAGCAAATAAGACACGACTCCTAGTCCCTCAAGCTAAGGTTAGACCAAACACTTACCTCGAACTTTCACGGCCAACTCAACCCTCAAACACCGCTTTCCCTTTCGAATTTGGCTCCAAATCAATCGTATCTAGACATAATCGACTTAATAACATCAATAAA
>NW_017672479.1:21852-69065 GCF_001879085.1 Nicotiana attenuata
AAGAGGTGTGGAGAAGGAGAAGTTTGTGAAAAATGGGTTAAATCCCATAATGCATTCTGTTTCTGGACTTTTAAAATAGCTGGGCGAATTTGGCCATCACGTTAGCGATGAATTAGGTCTGACAGACCTTTGCGTTCGTGGAAGATGGCTCGCGTTCGCGGAGCACTAACTCCTCGACCCTTCGCGTTCGCGTCGAAGTGGTCGCGTTCGCGTAGGTATAATTTTCCCTTCCCCCTGACCAGGCCACAAGCCTTCGCGTTCGCGATACCAAGCCCGCGTTCGTGAACGGTAGACCCCCCAAAGCTTCGTGTTTGCGGCCTGGGTCTCGCATTTGCGTAGAAGAAATTTTCCTTCAGCACAATTAACTCATCGCGTTCGCGAGGGTCCTCCCGCGAACGCGAAGAAGAAAATACCAGAATACCAGCAACTGAAAACCTGCAACTTTTTAAGAGTTTAAAACCTTCCAAAACACATCCGAAACACACCCGAGCCCTCGGGGCTCCAAACCAAACATACGTACTAACTCAAAAACATCATATGAACTTATCCGTGCGATCAAATCTCCAAATTAACCCCTTAAACAACGAATTAAACCTTAAGATCGATGAAATATTTCAAAACTTTTTAAAAAATCAAATTTTGCATTTAAGGTCCGAATCCCATCAAACGGATTCCGTTTCTTACCATACTTCACAGAATTATCTTAAATCACATATAGGACCTGTACCGGGCACCGGAACCAAAATACGGGCCCGATACCAACATGTTCTAATCGAAATTCATTTCCAAATCCTTTAAACAATTTCAGAAAACAATTTTCTTTAAAAATTCATTTCTCGGGCTTGGGACCTCGGAATTCGATTCCGGGCATACGCCCAAGTCCCATATTTTCCTATGGACCCTCCGGGATCGTCAAATCATGGGTCCAGGTCCGTTTATCCAAAACATAGACCGAAGTCAAATTAATTCATTTTATAGTCAAAATTTATCATTTTTCACAGATTTTCACATATAGGCTTTCCGGCTACGCGCCCGGCTGCGCACGCAAATCGAAGTGATGCTAAAAGAGGTTTTTAAGGCCTCGAAACGCAGAATTTAATTTAAAAACAAGTGATGACCCAAAAGGTCATCACATCATCCACCTCTAAAACAATCGTTCGTCCTCGAACGGACTGAAAAAGGAAGTACCTGAGTCGAGGAGAAGATGGGGATAACGGCTCCACATATCGGACTCGGACTCCCAAGTCGATGCCGCAGGCTGACCTCTCCACTGAACACTAACAGAAGGAAAACTCTTCGATCTCAACTGACGAACCTGCCGGTCTAGAATAGCAACCGGCTCCTTCTCATAAGACAAGTCCTTGTCCAACTAGACAGTGCTGAAATCTAACACGTGGGATGGATCGCCGTGATACTTCCGAAGCATGGACACATGAAACACTGGATGCACGGCTGACAAGCTCGGTGGCAATGCAAGTCTATAAGCCACCTCTCCCACTCGATCAAGAATCTCAAACGGACCAATGAACCCAGGGCTAAGCTTGCCCTTCTTCCCAAATCTCATCACGCCCTTCATAGGCGACACTCGAAGCAATACCCGCTCACCGACCATGAAAGCCAAATCTCGAACCTTGCGGTCGGCATAACTCTTTTGCCTGGACTGAGCTGTACGAAGCCTATCCTGAATGATCCTGACTTTGTCCAAGGCATCCTGGACCAAATCCGTACCCAACAACCGAGCCTCTCCCGGCTCAAACCATCCAACTGACGACCGACACCGCCTACCATACAAAGCCTCATAAGGAGCCATCTGGATACTCAACTGGTAGCTGTTGTTGTAGGCAAACTCTGCTAAAGGCAAAAACTGATCCCACGAGCCTCCAAAGTCAATGACACAAGCTCGGAGCATATCCTCCAAAATTTGAATAGTCCGCTCGGACTGCCCGTCCGTCTGAGGATGAAATGTTGTGCTCAACTCAACCAGTGTGCCCAAATCTCGCTGAACTGCTCTCCAGAAATGTGAGGTAAACCGCCCACCTCGGTCCGAAATAATAGACACGGGCACACCATGAAGACGAACAATCTCCTGGATATAGATCTCAGCTAACCTCTCGGAAGAATAGGAGACTGCCACAGGAATGAAATGCGCTGACTTGGTCAGCCTATCAACAATGACCCACACTGCATCGAACTTCTTCTGAGTCCGTGGGAGTCCAGTAACGAAGTCCATAGTGATACGCTCCCACTTCCACTCAGGAATCTCAATCTTCTGAAATGAACCACCGGGCCTCTGATGCTCGTACTTAACCTGCTGGCAATTCAAACACCGAGCCACATATGCAACGATATCCTTCTTCATTCTTCTCCACCAATAATGCTACCGCAAATCCTGATACATCTTAGCGGCGCTAGGATGAATAGAGTACCGGGAGCTATGGGCCTCCTCTAAAATAAAATCTCGCAGACCATCCACATTAGGCACACAAACTCGACCCTGCAATCTCAAAACTCCATCGTCACCTAAGGTAACCTGCTTGGCACTTCCGTGCTGCACCGTGTCTCTAAGGACACACAAATGGGGATCATCATACTGCCTATCTCGGATACTCTCCAATAATGAAGAACGAATGACTGTGCAAGCTAACACACGGATGGGCTCAGAAACATCCAACCTCACGAACTGATTGGCCAAAGCCTGAACATCCAAGGCAAGCGGGCTCTCACCGACCGAAATATAAGCTAGACTGCCCATACTGGCTGACTTCCTACTCAAAGCATCGGCCACCACATTGGCCTTTCCCGGATGATATAAGATGGTGATATCATAATCCTTCAACAACTCCAACCACCTCCTCTGCCTCAAATTCAACTCCTTTTGCTTGAACAAATACTGAAGACTCTTGTGATCCGTGAACACCTCACATGCCACGCCATACAGATAATGCCTCCAAATCTTCAACGCGTGAACAATGGCTGCTAACTCCAAATCATGAACCGAATAGTTCTTCTCATAAATCTTCAACTGTCGCGAAGCATAAGCAATGACCTTGCCATCCTGCATCAACACTACACCAAGACCAATACGAGATGCATCACAATAAACTGTATATGGCCCTGAACCTATGGGCAAAACCAACACTGGTGCCGTAGTCAAAGCTGTCTTGAGCTTCTGAAAGCTCGCCTCACACTCATCCGACCATCTGAACTAGGCACCCTTCTGGGTCAACCTGGTCATCGGGGCTGCGATAGATGAAAACCCCTCTACAAACCGACGATAGTAGCCTGCCAAACCCAAGAAACTCCGGATCTCTGTGGCTGATGCTGGTCTAGGCCAGTTCTTGACTGCCTCAATCTTCTTCGGATCAACCTGAATACCCTCTGCTGACACAACATGACCCAGGAATGCAACCGAACTCAACCAGAACTCACACTTCGAAAACTTAGCATACAACTGACTGTCCCTCAGAGTCTGAAGAACCACTCGAAGGTGCTGCTCGTGATCCTCCCGGCTGCGGGAATATATCAAAATATCATCAATGAAGACTATCACGAACTAATCCAAATAAGGCCTGAACACTCGGTTCATCAAATCCATAAAAGCTGCTGGGGCATTTGTCAACCCGAATGACATCACCAAGAACTCATAATGCCCGTACCGAGTGCGGAAAGCTGTCTTAGGGACATCGGATGCCCTAACCCTCAATTGATGGTAGCCAGATCTCAAGTCAATCTTTGAAAATACCTTGGCACCCTGGAGCTAATCAAACAAATCATCAATCCTCGACAACGGATACTTATTCTTGATTGTAACCTTGTTCAGCTGCCGGTAATCAATACACATTCTCATCGACCCATATTTCTTCTTAAAAAACAACACCAGCGCACCCCAAGGCGAAATACTGGGTCTAATGAAACCCTTCTCAAGAAAGTCTTGCAACTGCTCCTTCAACTCTTTCAACTCAGGCGGGGCCATACGATACGGCGGAATAGAAATGGGCTGAGTGCCCGGAGCCAAATCAATGCAAAAGTCAATATCCCTTTCAGGTGGCATACCCGGCAGGTCTGAAGGGAATACCTCCGGAAACTCACGAACAACGGGCACAGACTCAATAGGAGGAACCTCAGCACTAGAATCACGAACATAGGCCAAATAGGCCAAACACCCCTTCTCGACCATACGCCGAGCCTTCATATAAGAGATAACACTGCGGCTAGAATGACCAGGAGTCCCTCTCTACTCCAAACGAGGTAAACCCGGCAAGGCTAAGGTCACAGTCTTGGCATGACAATCCAAGATAGCGTGGTAAGGTGATAACCAGTCCATCCCCAATATAACATCAAAATCAACCATGTCCAGAAGAAGCAAATCTACACGAGTTTCAAGACCTCCAATCATAACTATACATGAACGGTGGACTCGATCTACCACAATGGAATCACCCACCGGTGTAGACACATAAACAGGAATACTCAAAGAATTACTAGGCATGACCAGGTACGGTGCAAAATAAGATGACACATACGAGTATGTAGACCCTGGATCAAATAACACTGAAGCATCTCTATCACAAACCAGAACAGTACCTGTAATAACTGCATCGGAAGCCTCAGCCTCGGGCCTGGCCGGAAGAGCATAACATCGGGCCTGGGCCCCACCACCCTGAACTACGTCTCTGGGATGGCCTGCTGCTGGCTAGCCTCCACCTCTAGCGGCCTGAGCTCCACCTCTAGGACCTCTACCTCCACCCCTAGCTGGCTGGGCGGGCTGTGGAACACTCGGTGCCTGTACCATGGCACGGGAACCCTGATGCTGAGAGCTACTCGGTGCTCGAGGGCAATACCTAGCAATGTGCCTTGTGTCGCCACAAGTAAAACAAGCCCTCGGCTGCTGGGGCTGACGACCCTGAAAGCTCTGAAGCGGCCGTGCACTGATAGGAGATGGTGGTGCACTGTAGGACTTCTGATCAGAATGCTGCATCTAAGGACCACGGCCACCCGAAGCACCGTGAGAAACTTGAAGTGCCGACTAAAAAGGCCTAGGAGGATGGCCTCTACCATGCGAATCCCTACCTCCAGACGAGGTACCACTGAATCGGCCTGAATGACGGGGCCTCTTGTCGGACCCATGACCACCTCCCTGCGATAGAACCATCTCAACTCTCCGGGCCGCATTGGCTGCCTCCTGGAAAGATATCTCACTCCCAGTCTCCCTAGCCATCTGAAGATGAATCGGCTGAATAAGTCCACCAATGAACCTCCCCACCCTCTCTCTCTCGGTGGGAAGTATGATAAGAGCATGACGAGCCAAGTCGATGAATCTGGTCTCATACTGAGTAACGGTCATAGAACCCTGTGGAGACGCTCAAACTGCCTCCGATAGGCCTCTCTCTGAGTGATGGGGAGAAACTTCTCCAGAAATAGCTGTGTGAACTGCTTCCAAGTCAAAGCTGGTGATCCGGCTGGTCTAGCCAAACAGTAATCCCTCCACCAAGTCTTGGCGGATCCAGACAAGCAAAAAGTAGCAAAATCGACCCCATTGGTCTCCACTATCCCCATGTTCCTGAGAACCTCATAACAGCTGTTTAGATAATCCTGGGGATCCTCAGAAGACGCACCGCTGAAAGTAGTAGTGAAGAGCTTGGTGAAACCAATCCAACCTCCACAAAACCTCTGAAGATGTGGCTGATCTATCACCGGTATGTGTTGTTGTTCAGCAGAAGAAGCGGTCGTGACCTCGCCATTCGCGAAAGGACAAGAGTAGAGGTTTCAATTTAGCATTGAGAGAACAAAATCGCACGATAGGAAAGAATAAATGTGAAGTTTTTCCAAACTCTATAGCTTCTGGGGATAAACACAGACGTCTCCGTACCGATCCCTCAGACTCTACTAAGCTTGTCTGTGAATTGTGAGACCTATGTAACCTAGAGCTCTGATACCAACTTGTCAAAACCCGGATTTCCCACCCTCGGGAGTCGTGATGGCGCCTACTAGTGTGAGCTAGGCAAGCCAATTACTGAACAGATTACCCTTATCCATTTTTAAATTCGTTAACAGTTGTAATCCAACAGTTAATAATCAACAAAATCTAACAAGCGGAAGACATAAATTTCATGTTTAATAATACTGCTAATACCATTCCATGACAAAACTACCCAAGATTGGTGTCACAACTTCACAGACTGTCTAAGATTACTACAAATAAAGGTCTGAAAGAAATAAAATAACATTGTCTCTGTAAATACAAGAAAGAAACAGGAACAATAGCTAGAGGGAGACGCCAAGGCCTGCGGACGCCTGCAGGACTACCTCGGGTTGCCTGATGGACCAGAAGCAACAACCTCACTGCGGTCCGAAATCCACAACACTGGGATCTGCACAAAAGAGTGCAGAGCGTAGTATCAGCACAACCGACCCCATGTGATGGTAAGTGCCTAGCCTAACCTCGGCAAAGTAGTGACGAGGCTAGGACCAGACAACCAAATAAACCTGTGCAGTTATATAATATAAAGTGGAAAGTAAAACAAAAATAAACAAGTAAAGATGGGAGGGGGAAAGCATGCTTCGGGGAATATCAGGTAAAACAGAATATCAAGAGAATTATAAAGGAACCAAAATCCAACTACTAACAAGGATAAGGAAAACAAAGACAGAATTCACTTTCATTTCTCATCTTGTTGCAGGCGTGCAACCCGCTCCCATTTCGTATATCTCGTGGCAGGCGTGCCACCCGCTCCCATTTCGTATATCTCGTGGCAGGCGTGCCACCCGCTCCCATTTCATATATCTCGTGGCAGGCGTGCCACCCGCTCCCATTTCATATATCTCGTGGCAGGTGTGCCACTCGCTCCCATTTCATTTATCTCGTGACAGGCGTGCCACCCGATCCCAGTTACAAATCAACAACAACCACAAAGAATCCCGGCAAGGGAATAATAATATTTAGACAATATCCCGACAAGGAAACAATAATATCAAAACAAACATCCCGGCAAGGGAACAATAATATTTAGACAACATCCCGACAAGGGAACAATAATATCAAAATAAACATCCTGGCAAGGGAACAATGATGATGGTAACATGTGAGGCACAATAAACCACAACGGAGTCATAACAATTATCATACAAGACTCAAGGGCATGCTTGACATCGACGTATAGATACTCGTCACCATGCCTATACGTCGTACTCCACAATTAACATGTAGCAAATAAGACACGACTCCTAATCCCTCAAGCTAAGGTTAGACCAAACACTTACCTCGAACTTCCACGGCCAACTCAACCCTCAAACACCGCTTTCCCTTTCGAATTTGGCTCCAAATCAATCGTATCTAGACATAATCGACTTAATAACATCAATAAACACCAAACAATCCAATTCCAATGCTTAATTTTAACTTTCCAATCATTCTTTCCAAAAACCCAAAAATTGACCCCGGGCCCGCTTGGTCAAAACACGAGGTTCGGACGAAAACCCGATCACCCATTCACCCACGAGCCTGAATATATAATTTGTTTTGAAATCCGACCCCAAAACGAGGTCAAATTCCCAAATAATTAAAAAGCCCTAACTCTACCCAAATCCCTAATTTTCTACCCTTAATCACATGTTTTAGGCCTAGAAATCTAGTGGGTGTTGATAAAAATGGAAGAAAACAAGTCAAAGGTTACTTACCCAAGAGGTTATGGTGATGAAGTTCTTCAAAAATCGCCCAAGAGGTGTGGAGAAGGAGAAGTTTGTGAAAAATGGGTTAAATCCCGTAATGCATTCTGTTTCTGGACTTTTAAAATAGCTGGGCGAATTTGGTCAATGCGTTCGCGATGAGTTAGGTCTGACAGTCCTTCGCGTTCGCGGATGATGTCTCGCGTTCGCGGAGCACTAACTCCTCGACAATTCGCGTTTGCGTCCAAGTGGTCGTGTTCGCGTAGGTATAATTTTCCCTTCCCCCTGACTAGGCCACAAGCCTTCGCATTCGAGATACCAGGCCCGTGTTCGTGAAGGGTAGACCCCCCAAAGCTTCGCGTTCGCGGCCTAGGTCTCGCGTTCGCGTAGAAGAAATTTTCCTTCAGCACAATTAACTCATCGCGTTCGCGAGGGTCCTCCCGCGAACGCGAAGAAGAAAATACCAGAATACCAGCAACTGAAAACCTGCAACTTTTTAAGAGTTTAAAACCTTCCGAAACACATTCGAAACACACCCGAGCCCTCGGGGCTCCAAACCAAACATACGTACTAACTCAAAAACATCATATGAACTTATCCGTGCGATCAAATTGCCAAATTAACCCCTTAAACAACAAATTAAACCTCAAGATCAATGAAATATTTCAAAACTTCTTAAAACATCAAATTTTGCATTTAAGGTCCGAATCCCGTCAAACGGATTCCGTTTCTTACCAAACTTCACAGAATTATCTTAAATCACATATAGGACCTGTACCGGGCGCCCGAACTAAAATATGGGCCCGATACCAACATGTTCTAATACAAATTCATTTCCAAATCCTTTAAACAATTTTAGAAAACAATTTTCTTTAAAAATTTATTTCTTGGGCTTGGGACCTCGAAATTTGATTCCGGGTATAAGTCCAAGTCCCATATTTTCCTACGGACCCTCCGGGACCGTCTAATCACGGGTCCGGGTCCGTTTACCCAAAACGTTGACCGAAGTCAAATTAATTTATTTTATAGTCAAAATTTATCATTTTTCACAGATTTTCACATATAGGCTTTCCGACTGCACACGTAAATCGAGGTGATGCTAAAAGAGGTTTTTAAGGCCTCGAAATGCAGAATTTAATTTAAAAACAAGTGATGACCTTTTGGGTCATTACAATTAATAAATACAACTGGGCCAAATCTTAATGTACTAACTAACATCAGGCCCAAATCTAATAACTAACATCAGGTAACTCCAACACCCGCCCCCCTCAAGTTGGAGGGTGGTAACACGCCAACTTGCCAAGCAACAACCTGTGATATGCACCTGTCAAACACTTAGTAAAGATGTCAGCAAGCTGAGAAGAGGTAGGTACATGATGTAAAGAAATAAGGCCATCTGCCAACTTAGTGCGGATGAAGTGACAATCAACTTCAATATGTTTCGTGCGCTCATGGAAAATAGGATTTTTAGTGATGTGAAGGGCAGCCAAGCTATCACAAAAAACAGTAATAGAGCTGGACAAAGGCATACCTAAATTTGCTAACAAATGAACCAACCAGACTAGTTCAGCCACCACTTTACTCATGGCCTGGTATTTTGCTTTAGCAGAAGACAAGGAGACGACGGCTTGTTTCTTAGATTTCCAGCTAATCAAACTACCCCCTAAAAACACACAATAGCTAGAAACTGATCTCCGTGAATCAGAACAAGAAGCCCAATCACTGTCACAAAAGGCTTGTACAGAAAAATCAGAAGAACTATTGAGATGAACCCCAACATCAGGTGTACCTTTCAAATACCTTAGAACATGTAACGCAGCAGTCATATGGGGCAGACGAGGTGATTTAAGAAACTCAAGTGTTGCACAGCAAAACATAAATCCGGCCTGGTATGAGTGAGAAAATTCAATTTTTCAACTAAACTTCTATAATACTCAGGGTTGGGCAGCAAGACCCCAACATCAGACTTGAGTTTAACACATAACTCAAGTGGGGAAGAAACAGGAGAAGCATCAGAACATCAATATTCAGCAACTAACTCTGAAAAAAAATTTCTTTGATGAAAAAGTACCCCAGAATCAACATATAACAACTCAATTCCCAGAAAATAGTTAAGTAATCCTAAGTCTTTAATTTTAAACTGATCATCTAAAAACATTTTGAGAGCATTGATCTCTTTAGGATCATCCCCAGTAAGGATTATGTCGTCCACATAGACAACAAGAAAGGCAGTAGATGAGTCGGACCTTTTGATGAAAAGAGAGTAATCATTTAAAGAATGTGTGTAACCTCTAGTGCAAAGGGCTTGTGACAACTTAGCATACCATTGCCTAGAGGCTTATTCTAAGCCATAAAGGGACTTTTGCAACTTACAAACCAAAGGAGAAGTAAATTGAGAAGATGAAGCAACTGTGAGACCTTGGGGAAGCTTCATATATATTTCCTCATCTAGGTCCCCGTGAAGAAATGCATTATTCACATCCAATTGATACAAGGACCACCCCTTTTTAATGGCAAAAGCAACTAGACTCCTAATTGTACACATTTTGACAATCGGAGAAAATATTTCATTAAAATCAATACCTTCAATTTGTGTATCACCCCTTACTACCTATTTTGCCTTATATCTTTCTAAACTCCCATCAGCCTTGTACTTAATTTTATACACCCATTTACATCCAATAGGCTTCTTGCCCTTAGGTAACTCAACTATAGACCAAGTGTTATTAGCTTCTAAGGCCTCAAATTCTTTTCTCATGGCTTCCTGCCAGACTAAACTGATAGCTGTCTGAGAATATGAATGAGGCTCAACTTGAGTTGTGTGTGCAGCAGAGAGAGATAAAGTAGTGGAGCTTGAAATGGAAGGAGGAAGTTGCACAACAAAGTCACTAAGATGTGAAGGTAATGTGTGATTTCTGGTGCTTTTTCTAGGAGCAGGAAGAGAGGAAGATGTTGAAGGAGTAGAAGTAGAGGTAATCAGAAGGAATGACTATATCAGGAGGAGAAACAGAAGGTATAGAGGAGGAAGGAACATCAACAGAAGGTGGATTATCAAGAGAAGATGTATCAACAGAAGGAGAATGGGAAGAATTAGTGTCAACAGGAGGAAAATGGGAAAGATCAGAACCAACAGGTGAAATAGGTGTAGAAGTGGAAGATGGAAGGTAGCTGGAAGATGAGGAAGAGGATAACATAAAAGGAAAAATAGATTCATGAAACATGACATCCCTAGAAACAAGGATACACTTGGTGGATAGATTGTACAACTTATAACCTTTCTTAGCAAATGGATAACCAATAAAGACACAAGGTACAGCTCTTGGATCAAACTTATTTCTCTCACATTTAGGTACAGTTGCATAACAAATACATCCAAAAGGTTTAAGATGTGAATAAGAGGAAAACTTGCCATAAAGCACTTCAAATGGAGATTTGTTATGTAAAATGGTGGAGGGAAATCTGTTTATCAAATAGGTGGCTGTTAAAATGCAGTCTCCCCAAAATTTTGTTGGTAATTTAGACTGGTACATCAAAGCTCTAGCTGTTTCAAGCAAGTGCTTAAGCTTTCTCTCGACAATTCCATTCTGTTGAGGTGTGTGAGAACAGGTGGTTTGATGAATAATTCCATTATCTGAGAAGTATTGTAAGACAGAATTGGAATGTCCAATTTCTAAGGCATTATCACTTCTAACTATTTTAACAGGGAGGTTAAATTGAGTTCTCACCATGGAAATGAAAGCTTTCAACATGGTAAAAGCATTACTTTTAGTATGTAACAAGTGAGTCCAAGTAGCTCTACTATGATCATCCACAATGGTAAGAAAGTATTTTGCTCCAGAATAAGTCTGAGTATGATAGGGACCCCATGTGTCAACATGAATCAACTCAAACAAGGAAGTAGAAATAGTAGAACTAGCTGGAAATGGTAATATTGCCTGCCTAGCAAGAGGACAAACAGGACATATAAAGGATTGTTTGGCAGATAATTGAGCAGAAATAGAAGGGATGGTTTTCATTCTAGAAAATGGAATATGTTCTAATCTGTGATGCCAAAGAACATCATTTTTATTTATGTTCTGCTTATCATTACAAGGAACAACAGGAATAGTATGTAAAGCAGCCTTATTATGTGCAATCTTACTAGACTGGTCAGAAAAAGAAACATCTTGCACATTATTTCTAAAAACAGAAGTAGGAAAGTTAGATGTTGCATTGGGTTGATGATCATGAAGAAGCTTGTAGAGTCCTTGGTCCACTTTACCAAGTTCCAGAAGCTTCCTCATGGAAAGGTCCTGTATCAAAATACATGAGATAGAGGTAAACAAGACAAGACAGTGAAATTGTTGAATAAGCTTGTGTACAGAAATCAGATTATATTGAAAAGAAAGAATGTACAGGACATGATGAAGAGTGAGAGAAGGAAGTAAAGTACAGGAACCAATACAAGTAACCTTTGCCTTATAACCATTAGGCAAAGTTACCAAGTAAGGAGTAGGAAGTGGAGTCAGATTAGAAAGAAGTTCTTTGTTAGAAGTCATATGATCAGTAGCTCCACTATCTATAATCCATACATCTCTACTTACACTAGACAAAATGCAAGAATCGGAATCATCATCAGTATAAACAGGAAAGGAAAGAAAACTACCAGCAAAGTTAGCAGATCTCAGATTTGGTTGAGGCTCGGGAGCATGACCAATTTGAGTTTGCTGCAGCAGGGAGACAAGTTGAGAAAATTGTTGCTGACTCAAACCAGGTATGGAGGAGACCTTATCATCAGATATAGGAGCGGGTCCAACCACAGGAGCATTGTGAGTAGATTGAGCTGAGATATGGCTTCCTGTGCATGGCTGAAATTGAGCAAATTCAGCAGACACTATTGCAGCCAGCTTCTTTCCTCTGGTGAACTTAAAATTCTGTGGAAACCCATGGAGTTTGTAGCATTTCTCAATTAGATGTCCAGGTTTTTTGCAAAACAAACTTCCTTTTGAATGATCAAAATCTATCTTTTGATTGTATTATTTGATTGGAAACTGTTGTTTGACATTCACATTAGCATTGAAAGATGATGATTCTGGTATTAGTTGTGGATTGAATTGAACTTGTCTTTAACCCTCATCCTGAAGAAGAATATTGTAAGCACTGTCCAATGAAGGAGGAGGTTGCATCATCAGTAGGTTACTCCTTACACCCACATACACCTCATTTAATCCATAAGGAGCTGGTGTAACTTGTCCTCTTCTTCATCCCTCCGAATACCAGGCTTTGCAGCACAAGTGCAAGAATTTCTATGATTTTTGCGCATTGTTCCAAGTTCATCCCAAAGCTTCTTTAATTTGTTAAAATATGAAGCAACATCAAGAGAACCTTGCTGAGTAGAAGCTAATTCCCTTTTTATCTCAAAAATTTTAGTTCCATTTACAGTCCCATACCTACGTTCTAACTGCTTCCAAATACTTTCAGCTGTCTCCGAGTATTGTACACTTTCAGCAATAGTTGGTGAAAGAGAGCTACTTAACCAAGAAATAACCATATTGTTGCATCTGTCCCATTGACGAATCATCACAGGATTCTCATTAGCCATTGGCTTAGGACATCATCAGTAGGTTACTCCTTACACCCACATATACCTCATTTAATCCATAAGGAGCTGGTGTAACTTGTCCTCTTCTTCATCCCTCCGAATACCAGGCTTTGCAGCACAAGTGCAAGAATTTCTATGATTTTTGCGCATTGTTCCAAGTTCATCCCAAAGCTTCTTTAATTTGTTAAAATATGAAGCAACATCAAGAGAACCTTGCTGAGTAGAAGCTAATTCCCTTTTTATCTCAAAAATTTTAGTTCCATTTACAGTCCCATACCTACGTTCTAACTGCTTCCAAATACTTTCAGCTGTCTCCGAGTATTGTACACTTTCAGCAATAGTTGGTGAAAGAGAGCTACTTAACCAAGAAATAACCATATTGTTGCATCTGTCCCATTGACGAATCATCACAGGATTCTCATTAGCCATTGGCTTAGGACAGGATCCATCCATAAAACCTATTTTGTTCTTAGCCGACAAAGAAACTATCATACTCCTTTTTCATCCACCATAACCAGACCCATTAACTGGAGTACTGACTAAACAAGTTCCAGGAATATCAGAAGAGTGAATGAAAAGAGGGCTAGAAGGGTCTAGTGTATATATGGTGGCTGTACTAGTACTAGTAGCAAGAGGAACTTCAGAATACACCATATTAACACTAAAATTGTATAGGCAAACAAGTCAATTAAGCAAATTGAGCATGTAATTTCAAAAAAATGAAATTAGGGTCACCGACTTTCTTCAGTGAATCGAAAATAACAGATCCTAGAAGGAGGAATCAAACAACTACTCCGAGCTCAGAATTGTCCACGATGAATAGCCGAAACTCCGCAGAAATCAAGGAAAATCAACAAAAAAATCGATCTCCAGAAGAACGATCACCGAACACAAATCAGAAATGATAGAAGGAGGAGAAAAACTTTGAATCAACTCACAAGGGTAGGATCGATCGAAAGCGTGTGATTAGAGTAATCACAATCCCGCTCTGATACCATGTTAATGTTTGTAAATTGAACGAAAATGGAGAAGAATGAAACTAGGGTTCATGTTCAAAGAAGAAGGAGAATTTTCGTTATTCCTTCTGAAGAGTTATTACAAAAGAATATCTGAACTACTATTTACAGTGGGCCAGAAAGAAAATCAACTAAGAGAGAAAATTGGGACGGATCTGCTAATAAATACAACTGAGCAAAATCTTAATGAACTAACTAACATCAGGTCCAAATCTAATAACTAACATCAGGTAACTCCAACATTGCCTTTGCTTAGCCGATTCATTGCTCTGTAAAACCAGCCTCACGCATTCCACCCCGCTTATTTAGAAACAAAATAATCTCCTTAGGAACTAAGCAGCCCTAGCCTTTGCTTGGGCCACGCGACCCAACTCTATGTTTGGACATGGTAGCCAGAATTTAGCCCAAGCCATAACATCTGGAAAAGCCCAATATTCCACCACTCTCTTGCGTTAAAATATCATGGTATAGCCAGTTTTCACACTGGTCAATGAAAAATAGCCAGCGTTTATCAAGTCAATGAAAAATAGCCACTATTTTGCTGCAACAGGGACCGGTCCAGTATAATATACGGGAGTTCTGGTGCATTTGTGTACGAACTCCAGCATATTATGCTGGACCGGTATACTTTGCTAACTCCTGTAAAATTTGCGGGAGACTGGAGCACCAGTGCTCCAAACTCCAGTATATTATACTGGACAATTATACTTGCTGGAACTCCCGTAAAATTTGCGGGAGTTCCAGCATAGTTATCCTGGAACTCCCGTAAAATTTGCGGGCGTATTTTTCCGGATTTTGAACAGTGTTTTCGCTCAGATTTAAAGTGGCTAAATTTCGATGACTTTTGAAACTTGGCTATTTTTCAACGACCAGTGGTAAATCTGGCTATTTTTGAATTTCTCCCCTCTCTTGCATGCCACCACTTTTGTTACAGGCCCATGCTACTGAGCTCGGCATTACAGTGCGTTAACCAGCTATAAAGCCGAGAATATTTTCAGTTTTCGGTTGTGGGACTTGCAGAAATTGACATAGCAGATACAACCATAGATTGTGTTCACGATTATTCTCCGGTTAAATAATCAACTTAAATCTGTAACGTACAAATTACATCAGTTGACTTAGCTTTGCACTCTTTTGTATATATGAGCATAATACATCTTCAATGATTTAAAAAATTTACATCCTTTAACTACATATATTTACTTTTCTTCATTATTATAGTTGTTTTGGCTCAACTAGCTTAAACAACGCATCTCAGATAACTATATTATAAACAAGTAATGGATGAAAAACAACCAAATATGAATGAGATATATAGCCTATTATGTACGTTGAAACTAACTCTCTGGGTAACATTTGGTTAAATAGTTTTCTTCAAATAAAATAAACTCAAACATTAAACATCTGAAGATCATTAAATAATAAAAGAGAAATGAGGCTACAATCACATACCGCAAGCTTTCGGAAGATTTTTCAGAACCCTGAACTCAATAGACATTTTTTGCCACAGTATATCTGAGTATCTGAAAACTTTGATAGTTTTACACAAACTAATTAATTTCTTTGCACGTGTATATCGAGTGCATGGGCGAAGCTACATTCACTTCAGGGTGGTCAATTGATCACCCTTCGTCGAAAATTTACACTGTATATATAGGTAAAATATTTAGTTTTAGAGGTATATAACATATATTGTGTCACGACCCAATTCTATTATAGGCCGTGATGACACCCAGCACCGTTGCTAGGCAAGCCAACAGTGAACAATGTAGTGATTTCCCATTTTTAATATGTTTGCTAAGTAAATAACTTTCCTCAATTTAAAAGATTTAGGAAATGACAGATGTAAAATAATAAAACGAAAGCAACTGAGTGCAATCATAATCATAGAAATAATGAACCCAAAATCATAAGTCTACTAGTGTGTGCCAAGACCTGGTGGCACAAGTGTATGAGCATTCTAGTAAAATATACAAAAGAATACTAGTCTACTGTCTGGAGTGAAATAGACAAAAAAATATAAGCAAAAGAAAGACTCCAGCTACTGCAGAACGGCTCGGGAGGCAGCTCACCGTGAAGTCTCGAAATGAAAATCAGGCGTGCGCGCCGGTCTGATATCCAGATGTACCTGCCTCAGATCCTGCACATTTAAGCGCAGAAGTGTAGCGTGAGTACATAAACAACATGTACCTAGTAAGTATCTAGTCTAACCTCGAAGAAGTAGTGACGAGGGGTCAACTCCGACACTTACTAAGGGCCAACACTATAGTAATAAGAAATTCTAATTAAACATGATAGATATAAATGACAATAAAACTCAGAGTAAGAAATAAATGAACAATCATTTACCATTATTTAGAACTGAATCATTTCCCTCATTTAAAACAACAAAATTTCTCAAGCCAAGGGATTTATCAAATATAAAGGGACTTCCAATTTTATTATCACGCACGAATTATGCCGAGGACGTACAGCCCGATCAAAAATATATACATATAAATAAATTGTGTGCATTGCAGAGGGTCGAACGGCACGAACCATAGATGCATCTATTAACCTGTCGAGGCGAACGGCCCGCTCCAATGAGAGTAGTGGAAAAGTTACCCCGCTCGTGAAATATACTTGCGACGCGGTTAAATATAAATTTCTCAAGTTATCATAACATCCCTCAATTCTTTTCAAAATAAAGAAATTTAACTAGAAACTTTTAGAAATCTGAAAATCCTCAACCTCAGCTCTATTCACGACAATTAACAAACATAATCAAATAACGGGTCCACAAAGCATGGTATAGGCCTAAAACTACCCGGACATAAGCATGAATATTAGCTACGTATGGACTCTTGTCACCTCGTGCTTACGTATCCCCCACAAATAGAAGCACATATTAATTAAGTTCACCTATGGGGTTAATTTCCTCTTACATGGTTAGAAAAGAGACTTACCTCGTCTTAAAGCCTACTTTTCGGTCCAAGATTGTGCTCAAACCCCCAAATTTGGTGCCAAACGACTCGAAACTAGTCAAATATTATATAAAATAATCAATACATGCTCAGAAGTTCATAATCTATCTATCAAAGTGATTTCCCAAGCCAATTTGAAGAATCCCTAAAATTCACCCCCGGGCCCATATTCCCGGATTCCAAATATTTTCGAAGAAAGTTGTTACCCATAACCCCATGAACTCAAATATATGATTTTCACTAAATTCCATAACAAATTTCGTGGTCAAATCCCATTTTTATCAAAAACCTAGGTTTTCATCTAAACTCTTGATTTCACCAACTTTTACATGTTAATCTACCCATAATCTATATGTTTAACTCATGTAGTGTAGAAAACTTACCTCAAAGTGCTAGGTGAAAACCCTCTTCCGAAAGCTCCAAAAATAGCCCAAGAGATGAAAAGAAATGAGCTAAATGGTCTAAGTCTCGCAATTAATAAGTTGTGCATAGGTCTCAAATGTCGCATTTGCGACACCTGGTTCGCAAATGCGAGGGTCTCAAATATGACAAACCCATCGCAAATGTGAACCTGGGCTTATGTTGCCAAGGTAGCAAATGTCACCGCCCAAACTGATGGGCCATGACAGACACTCGGTACCTTACTCAACCGAGTATCAACATAACGTATCTTTTCGTATCATGCTATCATAGGTAAATGAGACGGAAAGGCTATCGTGGGATAACTAGAATAAAACACGTAATACAAACTTATACATAAGACAAACGGGCCAATAAGATCAAAATGATCACTCATACACTGAATATAGGCCGACAAGGCCATACCATCTTTTACGCACATTACATATGTCTACAAGCCTCTAAGAGTACATAAGTATCATAAAGGTCGGGTCAGGGCCCGCCATACTAAGCAATACACGTCCAAATCATACAAACCAAATAAGCAACTCCAGAGTAAATGAAGTGCACCAATATCTTCCGCTGAGCTGATAGCCTACTTGGTAGACTCTCAAACTGTCTATCGGGACCTGCAGGCATGAAACGCAGTGTCCCCAGGTAAAAGGGACGTCAGCACAAATAATGTACCAAGTATGTAAGGAATGAAAAATCAGTAAATAAAAGACATGAGAGAAACATGGAGTAAAAGACTCAACATGTAAGTCTAAATAGCTCTGTGAATCATTTAATACTTATAATGTCATGCATATACGTATAAATGTCATGCCATGCATGGGTATATGCGTTCATAACATCATCAAGCCTCTGAGGGCATTCCATCATATCATCTCGGCCACTGTGGGAAAATCATCAATGTATACCAGCTGATCAGGTGGTGGTGCATATAACACGCCGTAACCTTTTCCCATTTTCCATATACATATAATATACATATATACGCGTTTATAATGCCATTTTTCATGGGTCAATGTACATGTGTAAATGAATGCAATGCATGAGAAGTACGTCAATAAAATCTCTCGGAATGTCATAAGACCATTATGCCTTTGAGTAATATCATGAAGTAAACTTTTTCAACTCACGTATTTTTCTGAGACCCATGAACAGAAGATGTAATAATAAGGCATATGGAAATTCAAGAACATAGGCACCTCTAATACTTCTGTGAATAGTCATTTATGGAAGTTGTGCATTTGCTCGTTTCGTTTGTGTCGTAGAGATCATGCCAAAAAGAAAGAAGGAATAGCCTTAACATACCTGAAACGATTCTCTTGATAATCCCTCTAACACACGTTAATTGCGACAAAACACGTAACGGATCGGAGTAGGGAAAAATCCGTATGATATTCTTGATATCATAGCACGTTATTTCTTATCCGACTAATATTCACTCCATACTCTACATCATCAAATAATTCTTTCGGCCTTCTTCTATCATGTCTTCAATATTTCTCCAAGCTTATATCATTATTAAAGAAACTAAACAAAAGTAAACAAGGACTCATTATGCACATTGGTGTTATGTCCAAAACAAAGTTATTATTATATCCAAAGACTTTCAACGTGTAAGGAAGGCTCTTATGTGTTATGTCCAAAATAAAGTTATATCCAAAAGACTTTCAACGTGCAAGGAAGGGCTCTTATGTGCTATGACTCATCATGCACATTGGTGCCACTTGGCTTGGCTTAATGCCACGTGACAACCCCAAAAATATCCTTATCCACTTAATCAATTATCAACATAATTAAGAATTATCTCAAATTACTTAAAATACTACTCACTTTAACACACCTTATACACCTTACTATCATGGTTATGTGGTACCTTGTATGGCACTAGTTCCTAAATACCAAGTATTTTAGCTCGGCCCATATTTTATCCCAAAATGTCAAACTTCGACGAAAATTCATTTTCTTCGATTTGCTTACCCTCTCACCTTCACGAATTTACTCATTACTTGTTTGAAATAGCAAAGTAATTATAATCTCAAAATAATCTCATTCCCGAACTTACATCGATTAACTTACGACGAAATTTTAACTTACAAAAATGCAGGATGTAATACCACATTTCCGAGCTTTCATCAATTTATTTATGGCGTACTTTCATGTACAAAAATATGAGGTGTAACACCATTCCACCCTTTGGAACATTCGTCATCGAATGTTGACTGATGCACTTATCATTCTCATAACCCATAGCTCTTGTGAATACTTTGGTACTCCTCTTGACATCTAGGCAACTGTTCTGTGAATGAATCCCAAAGACCAGGGGATTTCCCCCTTTAGGCCTCTTTCTCACACCACGACTCGTGGTCGGAATCCTTCTGATCTTGTAATTGTTGCTACCTTTTCATGCAGCCTGTACGACTCTGACTTTGTAAGTGCGCCTATGCGACTCTTCTTTCCTTTTTCCTCCAGCTTTTAGCCAATCTCTAGGCCTCACTTTGTAACCATGTACAGAGCTTAATAGATGTCCCTCTTGGTATATATAGGTATACTGAAGTTCTTCGCTCGGTACTTTGTCAAACTTACGAATATTTTTATATCTCATTTCATAGGCCCGGTTATCTATCGGCATGATTTTACTGCATCTAAGTAGGTCATACTATACCATAACTCTTACCTCGATTTATCGTTACTGAGGTCTGCTACCAAACTCCAAGTTATGTTCGTTGTGTATCCTATATGTATAAATCTATGTCCTTTAATGCTTCCTCGATACTGTTCATCTTAAGAATGACGGCCTATTCTCATCTCATACTTTGTAGCTTTCATGCATCTATTGCTGATGCACCTCAATATTGATCTATAATCTACCACTGATAACTTGAACTTCTATATAATACTACCACTAGGGTTCACGCCTCATCGGGGAAACATTTGAAATGATTAGACTGATCCACCTGAGGCAATACCATGCTTCAATAACCGTGTTTCATAGTATCCCAATGTGATTCACCTTACGTGGGTATTTTAATCCCGTACGATTCATGAATCCCCTTTTTTTCAAATATTTACTCAATCGAAGGCCCAAACATCATCCTTTATCAATCACAATTACACCCTTATTCTACTAACAGGGCAGCATTCCATCTCTTCTAAATGCTACTAGTATTTGACTCATTTGAGTTCATTCATGCTATACTGAGCTCTTTATAAGTTAGAGAAAACATCAGCTCTTCTTGTTTTCATGGGCTTACTTCTGAGGACTTATCCATTCTCGTCACCTTCTCACTTTCCCTTTCTTATCCTTACTCCTGTCTTCCTAAAATCTTGTTGCTTTATCATACCTTAGCTTGCGACCTATACGTATCTATTTATACTACTCGCAGCCTTCCTTCAACTTGCTTGCACCATAGATTTCCTTATTTTATTCTAGAACATCAAGCAAGACATCACATCGTCTCAAACTCTTCTTTACTCTTTTAGCTAGACCTCTTGATATTTAAAAAACCATAGGTTGGAAGATATTCCACTGACGACGATGCTATCATTCCTGGTTACTAAATCCCCGCGCTTCTAGCCTTCTATCTGAGGTATGGACTATTCCCAACCTTCTGCATCTGAGTATCGCATACGTTGTTTACCTTTGCCTTAAAATCTCACATTATATCTTCTATCTCTTTCATGACCTCCCTTCCACATAGGTATAATTCACATCCACAGCTTCAAGCTCTTATTATAACACTTGCACCCTTAGTGCATACACAATCCGGTGGGAGCTTCATATTGACTTCTTATAAGGCTGGCACTCTTCTAACTGGATTTATCGTAGAGCCGTCAAAAATACGGTTGTTGTACTATCTCTCTTGCACCTCTAATATTAAGAGTGATCCGCTATGTTCTCAATCACGATTCCAATAATTTTCCGGGTCCAATAATCAGACTCCTAATTTACTTAGTTGATTAAACTCTTTAGTTTCCTCTTCCTTCTGATCAGCCTTCATGTAGGCTTAAGCTATCTTCCGATCTGCGGCTCCTGGTACTAGTTATTACTTTAGCCTTTCATAGGCGCTATCCAATATCCATGACACAATCTTCTACCAATTCAATCCTTTGTCTATGCCCTGGGCTCAATTCTTTCTTTTAAATTATACAGGAGTCTTCTACGGCTGTATGATTGTCAACATATATGTTGCATGGATAATACTCCAAACTCTTAAGTGCGTTCATAACGTAACTAACTCTTGATCATTGATCGAATAATTCCTTCTGTTCCTACTCAGCTTCCTTTAAACATAAGCTATTACTTTTCCTGGTCTTTCTGCCTCCTTGTTGCGTGCCTACATAGCTTATCTTAGTTCCCAGGCATGCCGGAATTTTCATGGAACTCATAGTATTACTTTTGATTTCATTAGCCACAGTAGGTGCCACTTTCTTATGGAGTGCATAAAATGTTGTTGTGAGACTGTTGTTACAAGACCATTTCCTTTTTAGGTCACTGTGCTTAGGTTGCAGCCTTCTTCCTTATTTCCTCAGCTAGCCTTTCATTGTAATATTTATGGAGGACCCTCTGACTCTTGTAAAGTTGTGAGCTTATTACGGATCTTTTGATGTCCTTCCTTGCCTATAATTATCCGTAGTTACTTACCTCCATGCCCTTGTGCTTGTAGGGTTGCTTTTGAACTGATATTTTGACTGTCTTCCCAGTGGCACTCTCTTTTATTCCCGTAACATTCATAGGATACCTTTAACTACCCCAACTCCTATCTGAATATATCTCAAGTATTACAATGACATTACTGTGAGGCTGAATTCACTATTTGGGTTTTACTAAGTTTATCTTGCACGATCTGCTGATTCGTCTGTAACCACCTGTCTAGCCATAATTAGGCTCTTCCTGAATCAACTGCTAACTACTCGTTGGCCCATTCTCATATCAATATTCCACGTAATCTTTCTTGGGTTATTCCTTTTATCTTAACTTACCTCTCGCACTGGCTCCTTATTTATCAAAAACATCTCGGGCAGGAACCCTTACTTCCTTTCCGTGACGTCGTGCTTGCATGATGTTCTGGAATCGTAGCATATCTATAGGATTCGGATAGGTGAAATCTCATTCCTTTCTCATTTTTATCGCATTCTTCCTTTACCATTCCATAGTTACTAGTACCACTTAATTCTGACTTAATACTGCATCACTCTATATTCCCCCCCCCCCTAGGGGAGTACTAAGATTTAGTGCTACAACGAGCTACCTATAGATGTTTTACCTCTTCCTCTTAGGCGTATTTTCACATCATCGATAACCCTTACTCGCCTCGTGGTAATCCTTCTGTACCAAGGATAACAAAAATTCCTTGGTCACGAGGGAGACACCTAGTGTAACTGGCACACACAGTCCCTTAAGCTTAACTTTGCTCACATTGCTTGCTTTAGGGAAGCGTCTTCCTGAATAACCATTCTTTGAATTACTCATGAATCTTCTTTTGTGGTCCATTCTATTATCGCTGGAACGCAATATGAAATTCTCATGATGCTGACCATCAAAAAATCACTCAGTCCCTAATTCATGTTTAGTTTATCTTGTTCACCAGTACATACTGGTTTCTATTACTCTGGGGTCTAACTTTTCCTTCTGGTAGTCGCGTTGGAGTCACAAACTTATTTCTCAAAATGAGGATATGACTTTATAGCCTATATTATTTTGTTGTCTCAAGGCCTGTCACCTCTCGTCTTTTCCTTCACTTGACTATAGACTTTGTAATACTGTCATCTTTTTTATCTATCGTTGTCATCCATGTATCATATCTTAATCATAATGCTTCATTAACTCTATTCTTATTTTCCGCTAACATTTATGTCTATCACTTTATTCTGAAAACTCGAACATGACATTCTTTTGCTTTTAGCGCCCCTTGCTCCATCCATTGGTTCTTCGGGTTGCCTAACATTCTCTCTCTACTAGGTACGGGAGTCATACTAGGGTAATATTTATCCCTTCAAGTCTTCCAGTGCCTATCTTTGTAGTACTCATATCCAGCTGTACTATTTTAGAGTGCACCATCTGGGTGTCTCGCAAGGAGATCTATTTGCACATTTTCATTATCCTTCAGAAATGTCAACTAATGTAAACAATCCATCCATCATTTTGGGTTACCCTAACCCCAGCCGGATCCTGATATCCTCTCCTTCTCTTAAACCATATTGGTTAGCTCCCATAGGGCATAACTTAGATCGGTCTGGCCAATTGTACATACCTCTGTTACTGTTGGAGGTAACTCACAATGCTTATATTTCTCTGCTTGAATTGTAAATATTGTTAATCTTCATTAACTGGGCACCTCGTACCCTTCTTCACATTGCTTCTTTTACCTAATGAAACTTGTGTCTACCTTCGGATTCTCTTATTCCTTTTTATGGTTTGAGTGGAAAGGCATTCTTGCCTTAGGGATCCTTATCAAGAAGCTTACACACATGTTCTGCTGAAAACTTTACATTTACTCATCATAAGCATGATGCAAAATCGTGTTCCTCTGACTCAATTCTTCCACAGATATCTCTCTTACCAACCGTCTTTCTGGATGTAGGTATCGTTGTATTACGAATAAGATAGAGTTTAGGAAATTAAGTTCTTACAACAGAGCTCTACCACACGATCTAGAGTCAGAAAAAAAAATGACAGTCCTAAATACCCTGTAGCCTCCTGCTTATAAGTGTGGTGCACGACATACCCATAATAAGACTCTACAAGACACGGCTTGTAGACTCCCTAGGACAGAACTTCTCTGATACCACTTTTGTCACGACCCAAATCGATGGGCCGTGACGGGCACCCGGTATCTTACTCAACCAATTCTTTTCGTATCATGCTATCATAGGTAAATGAGACGGAAAGGTTGCCGTGGGATAGCTAGAATAAAACACATAATACCAACTTATACATAAGACATGCGGGCCCATAAGATCAAAATGATCACTCATACACTGAATATAGGCCGACAAGGACATACCATCTTTTACGTACATGACATATGTCTACAAGCCTCTAAGAGTACATAAGTATCATAACGGTCGGGTCAGGGCCAGCCATACTAAACAATACACGTCCGAATCTTACTGACCAAATAAGCAACTCCGGAGCAAATGGAGCGCACCAACATCTTCCGCTGAGCTGATAGCCTACTTGGAGGACTCTCGACCTGTCTATCGGGACATGTAGGCAGGAAATGCAGCATCCCCAGGTAAAAGGGATGTTAGTACAAATAATGTACCAAGTATGTAAGCAATGAAAAATCAGTAAATAAAAGATATGAGAGAAACATGGAGTAAAAGATTCAACATGTATGTCTAAATAGCTCTGTGAATCATTTAATACTTATAATGTCATGCATATGCGTATAAATGTCATACCATGCATGGGTATATGCGTTCATAACATCATCAAGCCTCTGAGGGCATTCCATCATATCATCTCGGCCACTATGGGCAAATCATCAACGTATACCAGCTGATCAGGTGGTGGTGCGTATATAACGCCGTAACCTTTTCCCATATCCCATATACATATAATATACCTATATATGCATATATAATGCCATCTAGTCATGGGTCAATGTAGATATATAAATGAATGCAATGCATGAGAGGTACGTCAATAAAATCTCTCGAAATGTCATAAGACCATTATGCCTTTGAGTAATATCATAAAGTAAACTTTTTCAACGTACGTACTTTTCTGAGACCCAAGAACAGAAGATGTAATAATAAGACACATGGGAATTCAAGAACATAGGCACCTATAATACTTCTATGAATAGTCATTTATGGAAGTTGTGCATTTGCTCGTTTCGTTTGTGTCGTAGAGATCATGCCAAAAAGAAAGAAGGGATAGCCTTAACATACCTGAACCGATTCTCTTGACAGTCCCTCTAACACACATTAATTGTGACAAAACACATAACGGCGGATCGGAGTAGGGAAAAATCCGTATGATATTCTTGATATCATAGCACGTTATTTCTTATCCGACTAATATTCACTCCATACTCTACATCATCAAATAATTCTTCTGTCCTTCTTCTGTCATGCCTTCAATATTTCTCCAAGCTTATATCATTATAAAAGAAACTAAACAAAGGTAAACAAGGACTCATTATGCACATTGGTGTTATGTCCAAAACAAAGTTATTGTTATATCCAAAGACTTTCAACGTGTAAGGAAGGCTCTTATGTGTTATGTCCAAAACAAAGTTATTTCCAAAAGACTTTCAACGTGTAAGGAAGGGCTCTTATGTGCTATGACTCATCATGCACATTGGTGCCACTTGGCTTGGCTTAATGCCATGTGGCGGCCCCAAAAATATCTTTATTCACTTAATCAATTATTCACATAATTAAGAATTATCTCAAATTATTTAAAATACTACTCATTTTTAACACACCTTATACACCTTACTATCATGGTTATGTGGTACCTTGTATGAAACTAGTCCATTAATACCGGGTATTTCAGCTCGGGCCATATTTTATCCCAAAATGTTAAACTTCGACGAAAATTTATTTTCTTCGATTTGCTTGCCCTCTCATCTTCACGAATTTACTCATTACTTGTTTGAAATAGCAAAGTACTTATAATCTCAAAATAATCTTCTTCCCGAACTTATGTCGATTAACTTACGACGAAACTTTAACGTACAAAATGCGAGATGTAACACCTCATTTCCGAGCTTTCATCAATTTTTTTATGGTGTACTTTCACGTACGAAATATGGGGTGTAACAGCAAATGCGACCAAGGAGTCGCAAATGCAGACTCTATTGAGGTCGCAAATGCGACCAAAGTATCGCAAATGCGAACACTGCCCATGACAGGCTTCTTCACAATTGCGAAGCCTATCTCGCAAATACGAACAAATTCTTGCATTTGCGAGACCTGCAACAGCTGCTAAGAAATACCAGAAAAATTGAAGTTTTTCTCATCCTTCCGAACGTCCGAAACTCACCCGAGCTCTCAAGGCTCCACACCAAACACCCACACAAGTCTAAAAACACCATACAAACATGTTCGCGCGATCGGAACACTGAAATAACATCAAAAACCTTGAATCTGATGCCAAAACGTATGGATTAACTCATGAACTCAAAAACTTCTAATAACACTTCCGCGCGTCTGATTCCTGTCAAATCAACTCGGAATGACGCCAAATTTTATGTGCAAGTCTTAAATGACATTACGGACCTACTCCAACTTCCAGAAATAGAATCCGAACCCGATATTAAAAAGTCCACCCTCGGTCAAACTTTCCAAAACCTTCAAATTTCTAATTTTTGCCAAATGACCCCGAAACGACCTACGGACCTCCAAATCCATTTTCGGACGCGCTCCTAAGTCCAGAATCACCATAGGAAGCTATTAACAAGCTCGGAATCCCAAACGGATGTCTAAAATGTAAATATCCACTTCAATCCAAACTTATGAAATTCACTCAAAATGCCAACATTCACTATTAGTCGCTAAAACGCTTCCGGGTCGTCCAGAATCCGATCGGAACATACGCCCAAGTCCGAAATTATCATACGAACCTATTGGAACCGTCAAATCCGATTCTGAGGTCATTTACTCAAAATGTTGACCGACGTTAAACTTAGCCTTTTAAGCCAACCTATGGCACCAAGTGTTCCGATTTCAACCCGAATCCCTTCCAAATCCCGACTAACCATCCTCGCAAGTCGCAAAACAGCAAAAGCATGTACGGGAAGCCTCATTTAGGGGAACGGGGTTCTAGAAAGCAAAATGACTGGTCAGGTCGTTACATTCTCCACCTCTTATACAAACATTCGTCCTCGAACAGGTTTAGAAACATACCTGGAGTGATAAATAAGTGTGGATATCTGCTCCGCATGTTCTCCTCGGACTCCCAGGCTGCCTCATCGGCTGGTTGACCTCACCACTGAACCTTTACCGTGGAAATCCTCTTGGATCTCAACTAGCAAACTTGTCTAGCAACAATGGCAACTGGCTCCTCCTCATAACCCCGGCTCTCATCTAACTGAATCGTACTGAAGTCTAACACAAGTGACAAGTCGGCATGATACCTCCATAGCATAGACATGTGGAAAACCGGATAAACTCCCGATAGGCTGGGAGGTAAAGCAAGCTCATAAGCAACCTCCCCAACTCGTCTCAATTAACACCTCAAATGGGCCTATAAACCTTGGGATCAACTTGCCTTTCTTTCCGAATCTCATGATCCCCTTCATCGGCGAGACTTTCAAGAGAACCTTCCCGCCCACCATAAATGATAAATCACCCGCCTTCTGATCTGCGTAACTCTTCTGTCTGGACTGTGTTGTGCGAAGTCGCTCCTAAATCAACTTTACCTTTTCCAAGGCATACTTCACCAAATTAGTACCATATAATTTAGCCTCGCCGAATTCAAACCACCCGATGGGAGAACGACATCACCGACCATATAAAGCCTAAAATGGAGCCATCTCGATGTTGGACTGATAACTGGTGTTGTAAGCAAACTCGGCCAAAGGTAAGAATCGATCCGACTGCCCTCTAAAGTCAATCACACATGCTCTGAGCATGTCCTCCAAGATCTGAACTGTCCGCTCCGACTGCCCGTCGGTCTGTAGATGAAATGTGGTGCTGAGCTCTACACGGGTCCCCAACTTACTCTGTACGGCTCTCCAGAAATGCGAAGTAAACTGAGGGCCTCTATCTGATATGATGGAAACAGGCACGCCATGCAATGGGACTATCTCCTAAATATAAATCTGGTCCAACCTCTCTGAAGTATACATAGTCACAATTAGAATGAAGTGTGCCGACTTGGTCAACCTTTAACAATGACCCAAACTGCAATAAACTTCTGCAAGTTCAGCAACCAAACTACGAAGTCCATAGTAATGTGCTCCCATTTCCACTCCGGTATAGTCATCTGCTGGAGTAGGCCACCTGGCCTCTGGTGCTCACACTTAACCTGCTAACAATTTGGGCACCTAGCTACATACTTAACTATGTCTTTCTTCATCCGCCGCCACCAATAATGATGTCTCAGGTCGCGGTACATCTTCGTAGCACCTGGATGAATGGAATACCGAGAGCTGTGTGCCTTCTCTAGAATCTTCTCCCTCAAGCAATCGACATTAGGAAAACATAGTCGACCCTGGAGTCGCAAAACACCATCCTCGCTGATAGAAACCTCCTTGGAACCACCCTGTAGTACCGTCTCTCTGAGAACCATCAAATGCGGATCATCAAACTGCCAAGCCTTGATCTGCTCCAAAAATGAAGACTGGCAACGATGCATGCAAGAACTCAGCTGGGCTCTGAAATGTCCAACCTCACAAGTCTATTAACTAAGGACTGAATGTCCAAAGCTAATAGCCTCTCCTCTGTTGAAATGAACACCAAGCTACACATACTCTCTCCCTTTCTGCTCAAGGCATTCCCGACCACATTCGCCTTGCCCGAATGATAAAGAATTGTGATGTCATAATCCTTCAGTAACTCAAGCCATCTGCGCTACCTTAACCTGAGATCCCTTTGCTTAAACAAATGTTGTAAGTTGTGATGATCAGTGTAAACCTCACAGGACACCCCATAAAGATAATGCCTCCAGATCTTAAGTGCATGAACAATCGCGACTAACTCTAGATCGTGCACAAGGTAATTCTTCTCATGGATCTTCAGCTAACGTGAGGCATATGCAATAACTAGCCCCTCGTGCATTAATACACATCCCAAACCGACGCGTGAAGCATCGCAATTACATCCCCGAACCGGAAGGCAACACTAGGACGAGTGTTGTCTTGAGCTTTTGAAAGCTCGCCTCACAATCATCTGACCAAAGGAACGGAGCACCCTTCTGGTCAATCTAGTCAAAGGTGCTGCAATGGATGAGAAGCCCTCCAAAAGCCGGCGAAACTAACCTACTAACCCCCCAGAAGCTCCTTATCTCAGTAGGCGAAGTGGGACGAGGCCAACTCCAAACTGCCTCAATCTTCTTGGTATCCACCTTAATACCCTCGCTTGATATAACATGCCCCAAGAATGCCACAAAATCTAGCCAAAATTCATACTTGGAGAACTTATCATATAGATAATGTTCCCGCAATGTCTGAAGCACCACTCTCAAATGGTGCTCGTGCTCCTCCAGGCTATGTGAGTAGATCAAAATGTCATCAATGAAGACAATGACAAACAAATCAATATAAGGAATGAACACCCTGTTCATCAAATCCATAAACGCCACTGGGGTGTTAGTCAAGCCGAAGGACATCACTAGAAACTCATAATGGCCATATCTAGTACGGAAAGCAGTCTTCGGAAATCTGAGTCCCGAATCTTCAACTGATGGTACTTGATAACTAGGGATTTTGACACATTTTATACTCCTTCTTGCTTATGCTTTGATCAAATATTCATACAAAATAGTCCCAAAAGGCTTACAAGTCGTGCTTGATTGCAGGTTTGATCAACAAAGTGACAAAATGTCAAAGATCGGCTCAAAAGGAGTGAAACTTGCACAAGTGCCAAAGACAAGGCAAGCTCAGGCAGAACAGGCCCAGTGCGGCCGCACACCACTTTGTGCGGTCCGCACTGGGAGATTCAGAGAGTTGAATTTCAGGCTTCAAGGCAGTGCGGCCGCACACCATTTTGTGCGGTCCGCACTGAACCCAATGCGGTCGCACCCCATTCTCTGCGGTCCACGGTGCCATGATTCAGAGAGGATGATTTTTCAAGTTTGAAGCCTGTGCGGTCCGCGGTCAACTTTGTGCGGACCGCACTAGAAGCCTCCGCGGCCGCGGTCCATTCTGTGTGGTCCGCGGAGCCTAAGTTCAAAGAGATCAATTTTGAAGACCACAGCCTAGTGCGGACCGCGATCTATTTTGTGCGGTCCGCACTAACCCCGCAGGGGCAATTTTGTCCAGATTTTTCAGCTTAGTATAAATAGATTCTTTTTCCATTTTTAGGGTATCAGATATTGTAATACGTAAGCTGCGCTCGTGGGTCGACTTTTCTTAGCCATTTTGGGCATTTTTACTTACTTTTGATCATTGAATCTTTGTATTTAGCTTAGCAATTAATTAATATGAGTTCATCTTCATCTATTTCTTGTTTTTCTTCTTTGAATATGAGTAGCTAAACCCCAAAGCTAGGGTTGTGGCTCAACCCTAGTGTAGGTAATTGATGGGTCTTGTATTTTAGGGCTAATTTGACTATGGGTGTTTGTTATTTGGGCCAATTTCATGGTTAATTTCTGAATTAGTGGTTGCAAACACTAGTTTGTGTTGAGTTGACTTAAGCTCTTCTTGAGAAAGAGAGCCTAAGTCTCCGAAATTGGTCGAACAATGAATTGGGGCGTACTCAAGAGATTGATAGCCCCAATTAAAGGGTTAAACCTTGAGAGAGTAATACCCGAATTGAACCCTAGTTGCTTGAGCAAAATTGCATACCCAATTGGTCTTGAGAAAGCCAATTCAAGCAAAATCACTCGAACCACCGAGAGGTGTAGAGTGGGTACACTCGTGCAACGGTTATAACATACTCCCCAAATATTTCAAATGTGCCTTAGATTCGAGTACCCGTCAATTGACCACCTAGGCGGTAGTCACCACCCTAGTGCCCTTTACACTATTTGAACAACCCGTAGCGTTTAACCCTTAGCTTAATTTACAATTTGTAGTTTGTTAAAAGTAGAATTATTAAGGAAACCCCAATCCTAGCTCTCTGAGGATATCGATCCCGACCCAAAATCGGGTAAAAGCTATTGCGACCCTCTCTTGCTACTTATTAGTAGTGCGGAGTTGGCAGCGATCACTTTTTGGCGCCGTTGCCGGGGAGCTAACGGTTTTGGCTATCTATTTAGTTAGTTTTGTATATTGTTCTTCTTTCCTTCTTTGTTACTGTGTGTGTGAATACTTCAGGTACCAAATGGCTTTAAATGCTAATGACCCTCTTGGAAACGTGCTTGCGGGGGAGGAGGTAGATGACATTGGAGACGATGAGGTGCCTCTTGCACCTCCCGGACCACGATGAGGCCGCCAGGCCAATGCTAATGAAAACGTTCCAGACCCTCCTCCACCACCTCCAAGAGCGCTTCCTCGGGTGCTACCGAACCAAGGCTATGCAAGTGCTATTGTCCCACCCAGAATCCGGGCGAGCAATTTTCAGATAACCAATGTGATGTTGACCGTACTTGAGCAGCGTGGGTATTTCATGGGCGCTGTGGATCAAAATTCCTACAAAAATCTCAAGGGGTTCATGGATACATGTTGGGGTAGCAAGCAGACGAATGTGTCCGAGGATGCTCTTAGGTTGAGGCTTTTCCCCTTCTCACTTCGGTGGAAAGCATTAGATTGGCTCGAGAGACTCCTCAACCATTCCATCACTACTTCGGATGAGTTGGCAGATAAGTTAATTGCTAAATTTTTCTCACCTGGGCACATGGCGGCACTTCGAGATGCGATATTGGCCTTCAAGCAAGAGCCCACGGAACCTTTGCATGAGATTTGGGAGCGGTATAGAACGATGGTGAAGGAATGCCCCAATAATGACATGACGGAGAATATGTTGCAACAAACTTTCTACCGGGGCATTAATACTACAAATCAGTGCATCATAAATCAACTCGCTGGGGGTAATTTTATGAAATTGACGTATGATGAAGCTTGCATCGTTCTTGACGAGATGGTGGATACATCCTCCGCATGGCAAAGTGTAACGACCCGATCGATCGTTTTGAGGTTTTGCACTTTAATCGCCAATTCTCGGGTATAACTTGCCCTGTGTGATGTATTATGACTGAGGTAGATCGTTGGTTTTGGTTTTCACGGAAATCGGAATGAATTTGAAAGAACAGTTCTCAGTTGTAGCTTGAAATTTGAAAGGTTTGACCAAGATTTAACTTATTTGTATATGAGCTTAGATCAGAATTTTTATGATTTGGTTAGCTCCATTGGGTAATTTGGGACTTAGGAGCGTGATCGGAATGCATTTTTTCGTGGAAGGTTTAGGCTCGAATTGGCAAAAGTGAGATTTCGGTGTTTTCCGGTAGATAGGTGAGATTTTGATATAGAGGTCGGAATGGAATTCCGAGAGTTGCAGTAGCTTCGTTATGTCATTTGGGATGTGTGTGCAAAAGTTCAGGTCATTCGGATGTGATTTGGTCGGGTTTTTTATCAAAAATGCATTTCGGAAGTTTTTGGAAAACTTAGGCTTGAATTCGATGAGTTTTGGGTAATTTGATGTTGTTTGAGGTGTCTTGATGATTGGAACAAGTTTGAATGAGGTTATAGGTGTGTTGGTGCTTTTGGTTGAGGTTCCAGGGGCCTCGGGTGAGTTTCGGAGGGTTTATCGGACCATTTGAAGTTGAAGAAAATTGCAGATTTTGGTCTTCAGCAGTTGCAGGCATTTTACTCTTTGCGTTCGCGAGAGGACCCTCGCGTTCGCGAAGAGTCAGCTGAGGAAGGTGGAAATTTGGCCTCCGCGTTCGCGAGGCAGTCTACGCGTTCGCGTAGGGCTGAGAGATTGTGCATCACGTTCGCAGTTGTCGTCTCGTGTTCGCATAGAAGGATTGAGCAGCTGGAGCTTCAGTGGAATTACTTTATCGCGTTCGCGATGGAAGCGACGCGTTCGCGAAGGTCAAGGCTGGGGAAGCATTGCGTTTGCGACTGGCATGTCGCTTTCGCGTAAGGTAAAAATTGCTCAACTTAGGTTTGTGCTACGCGTTCGCGAGAGGTTGACCGCGTTCGCGAAGAAGGAAAGTCAGGCCTGGGCAGAAAGCTTTTAAGTTATTTCATCCGCGAATTTGGGTCATTTTTCCCCCATAGCTGCTCATTTTTCGAGATTCTTCAAGGAAATTAAAGAGGGATTCAAAGGGAAACGACTCGAGGTAAGAACTTTGGTCTTAAAACTCAATTATATTGTGAAATCCACCTAGAAAATCATGGAATTTAAGCTAAAATGGAAGAAATAGGGCTTGGAATTTTGGACCTTTAATTTGGGATTCTAAGGTTCATTTATGGACGGATTTTGATGTTTTTGGTATGTATGAACTCGTGGGGAGATAAGGAACCTATTGGTGTAAAAAATTTCTGAGTTTCGAGAAGTGGGCCCGGGGCTCGGGCTTTGCTAATTTAAGGATTTTTGGTATTTTTCGATTGTTTTCACTTGGCTTTGTTCCCTTAGCATATTGTGACGTATCCGTTCTGATTTTTGATAGATTCAACGCGTGTGGAGGCCGATTCGAGGGGAAAAGGCATCGCGAGCTAGAGATGTAGCCGGTTCGAGGTGAGTAATGGTTGTAATGATGTTCTGAGGGTTTGAAACCCCGGATTGCACGTCGTAGTGCTATATTGAGGTGAGGCACACGCTTAATGACGAGCGTGGGGTCGTGCACTATTGGGGATTGTGACTTGGTCCATTCTGATTGATGATTTTACCGCGTATTTTATTGAAATCTATTTGCTATCATCATTATTTGGGTTGAATGCCATATTTGGGCTCCATGCCAATTATGTGAATCTTTCGGGGATTATTGTTGATGCTTCCTCACTGTTTTGACTTTATACTTAAACTCAGTCATGTTATTTCCACTGTGTTTTTTCAAAACTCTGCCATGTTTACTCTATTTTAATACTCAAATGATATTTAAATGACGTTTTGGGCTGAGAAATACTGTTTTACTGTTGCCCAGGAGGCTTATGTAATTTTTCACTAAGTAAGGCCAAGGGCTTGTGTTGTGAGGATATCTCTGGGATCGGGCTGCACGCCGCAGCGGTGATAGATATATATTTTGGGATCGGGCTGCACGCCGCAGCGGTGATACATATATTTTGGGATCGGGCTGCACGCCGCAGCGGTGATACATATCTTTGGGATCGGGCTGCACGCCGCAGTGGTGATACACTGATTTGATTATGAGGCCGAGGGCCTGAGATTGTACGTCACGATGTGTCTTGACATTGATATGAGGCCGAGAGCCTGTTTATGATGCCACGAGATGGCTTGTTATTGCGCTTGGACCGTAAGGGGACCCTCCCGGAGTCTGTACACCCCCAGTGAGCGCGGGTACCCAGTGTGATGTGAGATATAGCCCGAGGGGCTGGTATTGTTCGATGTGATTGCCCGAGGGGCTGATACTGCTCTATGTGATTGCCCGAGGGGCTGGTACTGTTCTGAGATATTGATCGAGGGGCGGATTTGTTGATATGGTGCCCGAGAGGCGAACCTTATGTCCTTATCTTTCTTATTTGCCTGTCATTTACTTGGTTAATTGTGCATTTGTGCCCGAGGGGCGGATTTCTGTGATTACTTGCACTACTTGTTCTGCATTCATTTGCGCAACTGTTGAAAAAGTCATTTTCAAAAGAGTTTAAACTGAGCTAAGATGTTTTAAAGGATTTTACAGCTTCATTGCTTTCTTACTGGATTTTGAAACTGCATCTATACAGCATGTTGATGCTCTTTTCGTGATTTCTTATCACTCAGTCTTTATTTATGATTATTACTCACTGAGTTGGCAGTACTCATTTTAATCCCTGCACCTTGTGTGCAGATTCAGGTATTTTCTGAGCTTGGTGGCAGTTGTCAGTGGAGTTAGCAAGGTAGCTGCCGGCATTCGCAGCACTGCTTTCTCTCTCGTCATTATATTAGACTGTACTGAGTACATTTCAGATTTCTCAGTTGTATTTAGACTTGGTAAATGCTCATGACTAGTGACACCTCGGTATCGGGCTGTGGTTGGGTTGTACTTGCGCCTTATTATGATATTGCATTGCTGTTTAGCATTATTAAAGCATGTTTTAGCCTATTGAATTACTGTTTAGCTGTTTAACTTCGAATTGGGTATGGCTTCGCTATAGCAACTACGTTCCAGCTTGGATTTGGAAATCGAATCTCTCAGTCGGCGGGGGAATTCGGGACCCAGAGTTCTGTTCTCCCCCGGTTGCAAGTCCATTTCAAATTCAAAAGCCCTAAGCCCATACTTTACTTTCCTGTCCAGAACTAGAACAGCTACCTCGGTGTCGGCTGGCCTTGTCTTCACGAGAGGCTCCATCACAACCGGGTCCGGGTTTAGGGTCGTGACAAGTTGGTATCAGAGCCTAGGTTACATAGGTCTCATGAGTCATGAGCAGGTTTAGTAGAGTCTCGCAGATTGGTACGGAGACGTCTGTATTTATCCTCGAGAGGCTGAAGAACCTTTAGGAAAACTCCATATTCTTGAAATTCTTATCGTGCGTCCTTGATTCAGCTTGAGATATAACTCTTTGGACTCCTTCCACGCATTTGTATGCGCGAACGAGCGCTCAGTATCAGATGTGCATCGATGGCTTGTGATTCCCCGATCGAGGGGCGAGATGTGATCTCTGTGAGTTGATGTTGGGCCAGTCTGGAGGACTCGATGCTGGATTGTTGCCTATAGCTTGGGCACCGAGGTGCTGATTGTGTGAGCAAGTGTTTTTGAACTTTTATACTCAGTAGTGCCCCTATTAGTAGAAGTGATGGTTTGATGGCTATGCGATGAGTATGTGTGACGGCGAGATGTGATCATATGATTTGGAAGCGACGAGAAGGGTCTGCTGGAGGATAGATGATCTATTAGGTTGTTAGTTTCCATTGTGATTGGATGTATAGCTCCGAGTTATGGGTGAGTGAAGAATCTTTTCATGTTTCCTGGTTGGGAGTGAAGTAAATTTCATGTTGCGGTATGAGTTCAGACTCAGGAAGATTAAATGACTGCGTAATGTTCATGACGGTGGAAGGCATGCATAAATGTTAGTTTGAGGCAAATCAGGTGGGTTATCTCCTGCGAAATGTTCTGGGGTTGTGTGATCCTTATGTTGATGGTTAGAAGATCTCAATTACAAGTGAAATATGTGTGTTGCAATGTGAATTTGAGCTGCTTAAGAGACTGGGTTTAATTGTTTCGTGAGCAAATGCGAGAGTTGCAGAAGATATGAAGTACCAGATGGTCTGTGTCCCACGAGCTTATGAAGGATTGAGTTAATTTCACTATGGTATTATGGCAGCAATTACGTATATGCGTTATGGGTCATTGTGTGTGTTTTGATCTATGTCTTCAAGCCAAGTGCAGGAGTTTGCCATTGATTAGCTGATTGCACGGTTATGTGCTATGTTGGTTCCAGTTTGAGGCGTGCTGGTGAATCAGTTATGGTTTGTGGAGATTAAGCTCGAGGATTGCTCGAGCAAAGGAAGAATTTTCGACTAGGGTAAGGTTATATCATGCTTCATAGGTGTTTGAAAATCACGGAATGTCTTGAGTTGTTGTTGATAAAGAATGCTCAGTGCATTGGAAAGGAAGTGGCTTGGTAACATCAAGGTAAGGTTATATGCTGCAGTGTCAGAAGTGCTAATGAGGCGCAGGTTGTTCGGTTCTTTTGATCGGGCTAATTGAAGTTTGGGTAGAGTGGATGACTACAGAGAATGGTTCTAATGCGTTCTGGGTTTTACATATAACAAGTGGAAATTTGCAAGTTGTACTTGTGGCTAGGAACTAAGTTTTCAGTGGAAGATGGAAAGACTTGTGGTATTTTCTATATTAATTATGGGATTCTATATATTAGTATCAGGAAGGTGAAGGTAATGGCTTTAGATTCGCAGTAAGTCCTTTCAGGGTAGATATCGTGAATGTGATGCTCTTGGGCTTTAGTGGCCTGCGTAGGTTGATTGAGTTAGGAGGATTCACTCCTGACAGACTTGGTGTTTTTGTGCAAGGGGAGTCGGAGAGTTCTTGTTGAATTGTACCGCGGTTAGAGATGTATACTTTCTGCTGGTGTGAAGAGCTTGAGATGTATAGTGATTTTCTTCTAGAATGGGATCAATGGAAAGTTCTTGACTAGTTGAGTACGTACATGTTTGTGGCTCGTAAGGGAGATGAAGCTCTCGTGTTATCCTAAGATGGTATGGTATATGCGGTATGTTATGGAGGATTGAGATTTGCGTGTGTAAGGTTATGGTTCAGTTCTGAACGGCAGGTCATAAAAATTCTTGGGCAGCACGGGCAGTTTCAGATAATTAGGGAAATGAGCATCAGATGATTAGAGGAATGATCTTCAGATGATTAAGGAAATGGTATTGCTAATTGGGGTGATTTGACAAGGGTATATGTTTCAGAAAAAGGCAATGTGATTGAGTTGATGGTACTTCTGTAGTATTGTGGCACTTTCTTGTTGGATTGACTGATGATATGCGAGTTTTCCAGGTGGCACAGGAGAATCATAGGTGTACCTCTTGTGGGATGATTGAGTATTAGAGGTGTGTTGTATATTCGAGCGGCGAAATTGGGATCAGATATGGTAATTCATGTGCTATATAGAGTTAGAGACTAGGAGTTCGCATATACAGGTTAGCTCGTGGTTGTGGACGGCAAAGATGTGGGTAGATAGTCATACGATAGCATGTGCCATGATTCAGTTATTGTGAACCTTCGGAGGGTTATTTATCTGTTGTGTGTGGTTAGGGTTGATGTGTTCATTAGTAGACTTATATGGATATGTGTTATGCATCGAGACGGTTTGGTTGACTTGAGTTGCTATTGGTGACGGATGTGTTGATTCGATTGTTATTGATCTTATTAGTAACCTGGGGAGATCTGTGAGTTACCTTTCTATGTTCTGAGGTGTTATGATTTGTGGGTTATAGGCACATATGGTACGGTTCTATTGGGGTTCCATAGTGGGAGTCGAGCGGGTGGAGTACTTAGGTGTTGTTCGGTGGATGGCATATCCGTTATGCCCTTTCGGGTTGTGTGGTGTATGTTATTTGCTTCATCGTGGGGATGAAGATTTGTTTTGGTTTGAGATATTGATTGAGCGTGGTCGCCAATTTCGAGTAGAGTGACTTGAGGTGTTTCATGTGGAGCAGTATTTGGATAGGATCGCGCATTGCAGTGAAGTTATGTGGAGATATGACCTTGCGGGTTAGATTCGTGTGTTCTGTTTCTACGATGTGAGACGGGTCTCAGCCTTGTGTTCTGGTGGTACTGGTGAGCTTGCGGTACAGCTCTTTCATTGAGTCATTTTTCATGATTTGAGTATGTTCGGATTGTTATTTATTGGAGCGTGTATTGCACAAGTTATGGCTTTAGTATGTATTGAGGTGTCATGTCACCAGAGTAGTTGTGTTGGAACTAAGTAAGGTCATTGGGATCTTTAATGAATAAAACGGATTTGATTTCAGCATGTTGGAAGGATAATATCGAGGTTCGGTTCGGAAATTTGCTCTGGCCTTTGCCAAAGGAGAATTGGTTTCATGAATAGTTCATCTGAGAGATTGTTATGGTTTACCTCGTGTTTCATTTATCATTGGCAGTATATGAAAGTGCTGGAATAAGACTTTAGTTGATAAGAGGTTTTCTACCGGTATTCGGGTGTTGTGTGCAGCTGCTGTGAATGGAAGTTATCGCTACATGTGTTTGAGTTATGTGGTATATTATATAATTGCACCTGAGGTTGCTGGCATGGGCTATGTTCGGGCCTATTCAGAGTATAGGTGTGAGGTTTTGATCGTACTGATGGTTTCAGAAGTGAAAATGTGGTTCTATGGTTTATGGGCTAGATTGGACTGTGTAATTTCAGTACAATGTGTTATCGGACCTATATGAGATAGGGTGATGTGGGATCACCCCCGGGTATATGCATGGTAAGGTTATTCAGCGATTGGTTGGTTTTAAGAATAACTCTGGGCACGTTCGAGGACGAACGTATGTCTAAGTGGGGGAGGATGTAACGACCCGACCAGTCGTTTTGAGTTTTTGCACTTTGATCGCCAGTTCTCGGGTATGACTTGCCCTGTGTGATGTATTATGACTGAGGTAGATCGTTGGTTTTGGTTTTCACGGAAATCGAAATGAATTTGAAAGAACAGTTCTCAGTTGTAGCTTGAAATTTGAAAGGTTTGACCAAGATTTGACTTATTTGTATATGAGCTCGGATCGGAATATTTATGATTTGGTTAGCTTCGTTGGGTAATTTGGGACTTAGGAGCGTGATCGAAATGCATTTTGGAAGTCCGTGGAAGGTTTAGGCTTGAATTGGCGAAAGTGAGATTTCGGCGTTTTCCGGTGGATAGGTGAGATTTTGATATAGAGGTTGGAATGGAATTCCGAGAGTTGCAGTAGCTTCGTTATGTCATTTGGGATGTGTGTGCAAAATTTCAGGTCATTCGGATGTGGTTTGGTTAGGTTTTTGATCAAAAATGTATTTTGGAAGTTTTTGGAAAACTTAGGCTTGAATTCGATGAGTTTTGGGTAATTTGATGTTGTTTGAGGTGTTTTGATGATTGGAACAAGTTTGAATGAGGTTATAGGGTGTGTTGGTGCTTTTGGTTTAGGTCACGGGGGCCTCGGGTGAGTTTCGGAGGGTTGATCAGATCATTTGAAGTTGAAGAAAATTGCAGATTTTGGTCTTCAGCAGTTGCAGGCATTTTACTCTTCGCGTTCGCGAGAGGACCCTCGCGTTTGCGAAGAGTCAGCTGAGGAAGGTGTAAATTTAGCCTCCGCGTTCGCGAGGCAGTCTAAGCGTTCGCGTAGGGCTGAGAGATTGTGCATCGCGTTCGCAGTTGTGGTCTCGCGTTTGCATAGAAGGATTGAGCAGTTGGAGCTTCAGTGGAATTAATTCATCGTGTTCGCGATGGAAGCGACGCGTTCGCGAAGGTCAAGGCTGGGGAAGCATTGCGTTTGCGACTGGCATGTCGCTTTCGCGTAAGGTAAAAATTGCTCAACTTAGGTTTGTGCTACGCGTTCGCGAGAGGTTGACCGCGTTCGCGAAGAAGGAAAGTCAGGCCTGGGCAGAAAGCTTTTAAGTTATTTCATCCGCGATTTTGGGTCATTTTTCCCCCATAGCTGCTCATTTTTCGAGATTCTTGAAGGAAATTAAAGATGGATTCAAAGGGAAACGACTCGAGGTAAGAACTTTGGTCTTAAAACTCGATTATATTGTGAAATCCACCTAGAAAATCATGGAATTTAAGCTAAAATGGAAGAACTAGGGCTTGGAACTTTGGACCTTTAATTTGGGATTTGAAGGGCATTTGTGGACGGATTTTGATGTTTTTGGTATGTATGAACTCGTGGGGAGATAAGGAACCTATTTGTGTAAAAAATTTCAGAGTTTTGAGAAGTGGGCCCGGGGCTCGGGTTTTGCTAATTTCGGGATTTTTGGTATTTTTCGATTGTTTTCACTTGGGCTTTGTTCCCTAGCATATTGTGACATATCCGTTCTGATTTTGGATAGATTCGACGCGTGTGGAGGCCGATTCAAGGGTCAGGCGTCGCGAGCTAGAGATGTAGCTGGTTCGAGGTGAGTAATGGTTGTAAATGATGTTCTAAGGGTTTGAAACCCCGAATTGTACATCGTAGTGCTATACTGAGGTGAGGCACGCGCTTAATGACGAGCGTAGGGTCCTGCAGTATTGGGGATTGTGACTTGGTCCGTCCCGATTGATGATTTTACCGCGTATTTTATTGAAATCTATTTGCTATCATCATTATTTGGGTTGAATGCCATATTTGGGCTCCGTGCCAATTATGTGAATCCTTCGGGGATTATTGTTGATGTTTCCTCACTATTTTGACTTTATACTTAAACTCGGTCATGTTATTTCCACTGTTTTTTTTCAAAACTCAGCCATGTTTACTCTGTTTTAATACTCAAATGATATTTAAATGATGTTTTGGGCTGAGAAATACTGTTTTACTCTTGCCCGAGAGGCTTATGTAATTTTTCACTAAGTAAGGCCGAGGGCCTGTGTTGTGAGGAATTCTTTGGGATCGGGCTGCACGCCGCAGCGGTGATACATATATTTTGGGATCGGGCTGCACGCCGCAGCGGTGATACATATATTTTGGGATCGGTCTGCACGCTGCAGCGGTGATACATATCTTTGGGATCGGGCTGCACGCCGTAGCGGTGTTACACTAATTTGATAACGAGGCCGAGGGCCTGAGATTGTACGCCACGAGGTGGCTTGATATTGATATGAGGCCGAGAGTCTGTTTATGATGCCACGAGATGGCTTGTTATTGCGCTTGGGCCGTAAGGGGCCCCTCCCGGAGTCTGTACATACCCAGTGAGCACGGGTACCCAGTGTGATGTGAGATATAGCCCGAGGGGCTGGTATTGTTCGATGTGATTGCCCAAGGGGCTGATACTGTTCTATGTGATTGCCCGAGGGGCTGGTACTGTTCTGAGATATTGCCCGAGGGGCCGATTTGTTGATATGGTGCCCAAGAGGCAAACCTTATGTGCTTATCTTTCTTATTTGCCTGTCATTTACTTGATTAATTGTGCATTTGTGCCCGAGGGGCGGATTTCTGTGCTTACTTGCACTAGTTGTTCTGCATTCATTTGCGCAATTGTTGAAAAAGTCATTTTCAAAAGAGTTTAAACTGAGCTAAGATGTTTTAAAGGATTTTACAGCTTCATTGCTTTCTTACTGGATTTTGAAACTGCTTCTATACAGCATGTTGATGCTCTTTTCTTGATATCTTATCACTCAGTCTTTATTTATGATTATTACTCACTGAGTTGGCAGTACTCATTTTACTCCCTGCACCTTGTGTGCAGATTCAGGTATTTTCTGAGCTTGGTGGCAGTTGTCAGTGGAGTTAGCAAGGTAGCTGCCGGTGTTCGCAGCATTGCTTTCTCTCTCGTCATTCTATTAGACTGTACTGAGTACATTTCAGATTTGTCAGTTGTATTTAGACTTGGTAGATGCTCATGACTAGTGACACCCCGGTATCGGGTTGTGGTTGGGTTGTACTTCCGCCTTATTATGATATTGCATTGTTGTTTAGCATTATTAAAGCATGTTTTAGCCTATTGTATTGCTGTTTAGCTGTTTAACTTCGAATTGGGTATGTGTCAGCTGGCCTTGTCTTCATGAGAGGCGCTATCACGACCGGGTCTAGGTTAAGGGTCGTGACACAAAGTAGAGCCAATGTCCCTCAAGGTGACCCTACAGTTATTCATTTGCATAAGGAATTACATTACCATGGGCAAGCTATAGCGGAGTTGATAACTACTATGAATAAATTGGCTAAGGCACAGTTGCAACAAGTCCAAAATCCTCGCCAAGTGAATGCCATGGAGGGTGTGAATATGCTTGTCAACAAGAGAAGGCAACGAAGGCAACAAAACTAAGGAAATTCTGAGCAATTTGATGATGATTGTGATGGGTTTCAAAATGATGGCTATGATGAGCAAAATGAAGAGGTAGAATATGTGAACAATTTTCAAGGCCAACGGGGCAACTCTTCCAACCAACAACAGTGGCGACCCCAGGGCAATTGGGGCAATCAACAACAAAACAATGGTAATGTGGGGAACAATAATCAAAACAACAATTGGGGCAATCAGAACAACCATCAAGGCAACCAAGGGAATTGGAATGGTACTAACAATAATTGGGGCAACAATAACAATCAAGGTGGATGGAACAATGGGAACCAAGGAAACCGGGGACAAGGCTTTCAAAGGCCCCCAATGTACCAACAACCAAACAATCCACCTCCTTTTCCATCCCAGGGCCCTAGTTCATCTAACAATCAAATGGGTAGAATTGAAATGATGTTCGAACAAATGATGAAAAAGAATGCGGGTTCTGATGCGCAATTGGCTTCTCACAATACTTCAATTAGGAATTTGGAGGTGCAACTAGGTCAAATCTCTTAGTCCTTGAATACATGCCGTAAGGGTGCTCTACCAAGTGATACGGTAGTGAACCCAAAGGGTGGGAACAATCATGTCATGGCGGTTACAACACTAAGTGGGAGAGGCGGTGATGTGAATGCCTCGAAACAAAAGCAAGTTGTGGATGATGTTGAGTTGCGAGAAGATGAAGTTCCTTTGGTAGTTGAAGATGTGGTTGATGGCAATGTGAACAATGAAGTGAGGATTGACATTAATGAGGCCGAGGTGGAAACACAAAGTGACGTGAACCCGTCTAGGGAGCACGTAATTGACATGCCGGAGCCTGTTGTGCCAAAAGCCAAGTCACCTTTGCCTAGGCCACCTCCCCCCTATCCTTAGAGGCTAGCCAAGCAGAAAAGTGAGAATCAATTCAAAAAGTTCATTGACATGAATAAGAGCTTATCCATTAATGTGCCTTTGGTGGAGGCTTTGGAGCAAATGCCTGGTTATGCTAAATTCATGAAAGATTTGGTTACAAAGAAAAAATCAATGGACTGTGAAACTATCAAGATGACCCACCAAGTTAGTGCTATAGTACATTCAATGGCTCCGAAATTAGAGGATCCCGGTGCTTTCACTATCCCCTGCACTATTGGTAGTGCAGACTTTGCCAAAGCTTTATGTGATCTTGGGGCAAGCATCAAATTAATACCCTTCTCAGTTTTCAAGACTTTGGGTATTGGGCCTCCGATGCCAACTTCCATGTGATTGCAAATGGCAGATCGATCTATGAAGCGACCATTGGGTATTGTTGATGATGTGCTCGTCCGGGTGGACAAATTTATCTTGCCAGCTGATTTTGTCATCTTGCATTGTGAGGTAGATTATGAGGTCTCGATCATATTAGGGAGACCTTTCCTTGCTACGGGGAAGGCTCTAGTGGATGTGGAAGCAGGGGAACTCACTTTTAGGGTGGGTGATGAAAAGGTAGTCTTTCATGTGTGCAAGTCAATGAAGCAGCCCAATTGTACCGAAGTGTGCTCATTTGTGGATTTAGTCACGGCTGTGATAATTGATGATACCAGTTCAATGATCAATGTTGAGGACCCTTTGGAGGCCGTATTGTTGAATTTGCATGTCAATGATGATGCGGGTCGAGTGGAGTGCGTGAATGCTTTACATGGAATGGGCTCTTATTCTTATGAGCCTAGGAAGCTTTCTTTGGATCTTGAAAATAGAAAGACACCTCCAACAAAACCTTCAATTGAGGAACCCCCGATGTTGGAGTTGAAGCCATTACCTCCGCATCTCAGGTATGAATTCTTGGGTTCTAATTCAACTTTACCAGTTATTCTTTCCTCTTGTCTTACTAACATGCAGGTTGACGCCACTTTGGCGATGCTCAAAAAGCGGAAAAAGGCAATAAGATGGACTCTAGCTGACATTCGGGGAATAAGCCCTGCATTCTTTATGCACAAGATTATTCTAGAGGATGATGCAAAACCCTCCTTGGAACATCAAAGGAGGCTCAATGAGGCAATGCAAGAAGTGGTGAAAAAAGAAGTGATCAAGTGGCTAAATGCAGGCGTGGTGTATCCAATCTCTGACAGCTCATGGACTTCTCTGATGGAATGTGTGTCGAAGAAGGGTGGTATGACCGTAGTGACCAATGATAACAATGAACTTATTCCAACCGGGACAGTGATCGGATGGTGGGTGTGCATGGACTACCGCAAGCTGAACAAAGTGACCCGCAAGGATCACTTCCCATTGCCTTTTCTGGACCAGATGCTAGATCGCCTTGCTGGGCGTGCCTTCTATTGTTTCTTGGACGGTTATCCAGGGTACAATCAAATTTTGATAGCTCCGGAGGATCAGGAGAAGACAACCTTTACTTGTCCATATGGCACCCTTGCTTTCTCTCGGATGCCCTTTGGGTTGTGCGATGCACCGGCAACATTCCAACGGTGTATGATGGCCATTTTCACCGATATTGTGGAAGATATATTAGAGGTGTTCATGGACGACTTCAGTGTGGTTGGTGATTCATTTGAAGAGTGTTTGGGAAATCTGGATAGAGTGTTGGCCCGGTGTGAAGACACCAATCTTGTGATAAATTGGGAAAAATGCCACTTCATGGTTGAGGAGGGCATAGTGTTGGGCCATAAAATTTCAAAGCATGGATTGAAGTTGACAAAGCCAAGATAGAGGTGATTTCAAGGCTTCCTCCCCCCACTTCTGTCAAGGGGGTGAGGAGTTTTCTTGGACATGCGGGGTTCTACCGGCGGTTTATCAAGGACTTTTCGAAGGTAGTGAATCCTCTTTGCAAGTTGCTAGAAAAGGATACAAAGTTTGTGTTTGATGAAAGATGTATGGAAGCCTTTGAACTTCTCAAGCATAAGTTGACCACCACCCCGATCATTACCACACCCAATTGGAGCTTGCCTTTCGAGCTCATGTGCGACGCGAGTGATGTTGCGGCTAGGGCAGTTTTTGGTCAAAGAGTGAACAAAATGTTTCATCCAGTGTACTATGCGAGCAAGACTATGAATGAGGCTCAAAGGAACTACACGGTGACTGAGAAGGAATTATTGGCTATTGTGTTCGTCGAAAAATTTTGGCCATATCTTATGGGAGCCAAAGTCATAGTGCACACCGATCATGCAGCTCTTAGATATTTGATGTCAAAGAAAGACTCCAAAGCTAGACTGATGCGATGGGTCTTATTACTTCAAGAGTTTGATTTGGAGATAGTGGACCGGAAAGGTAGTGAAAACCAAGTGGCGGATCATTTGTCCCGCTTGGAGGAGGAAGGAAGGCCGTGTGATGGCCTAGAGATCAATGACACATTCCCCGATGAGCAACTACTTTCTGTGTCGATGAGTGATATGCCATGGTTTGCGGACATTGCTAATTTCCTTGTGACTGGCATCATCCCGCGTAAGCTCTCTTCTAACCAAAGGAAGAAGCTCAAACGGGATAGTCTGGACTTCTATTGGAACGAGCCATACTTGTTCAAGATTTGCACCGACGAAGTGATCCGTAGGTGTGTACCTGAGGAGGAGCAATTTAGCATCCTAGAGGCTTGTCATTCCTCCCCCTATGGTGGCCATCATGGAGGGGCGAGGACGGCTTCGAAAGTTCTGAGTTGTGGTTTTTATTGGCCAACCTTGTTCAAAGATGCAAGTTATCTAGTAAAAAGATGTGATCAATGTCAACGATCGGGCGGGATTTCCAAGAAAGATGNGAAAACACTAAAAGAAAAAATTAAACTGTAAAGAACAAAATTAAGAAGTTAAGATGAGGATTAATGTACCAGTTGTAGAGAAGAAATGAAACAAAGCAATGCAGATGAGTAGTTACAAGCAAGGAAGAGTGATGAATAGTGTTTAGTCTCTTCTGAGTTTAAAATTTGCGAAAAGTGTAAATAGGGGTCCCTGAGGTCTATTTATAGAACAACCGCTGGGACCCATTCTCACCTACCAGCGCGGCCGCACACAATAGACCGCAGTCCGCGCTGGGTTTGTTTAGAAAAAGTTTGAGAAGGCAACCTCTGCGGTCCGCACAAAACAGACCGCGGCCGCAGAGGTTTACCGCGGTCCGCACAAAATGTAATGCGGCCGCGGTGGTCGGCTTCGAAAGTTCTGAGTTGTGGTTTTTATTGTCCAAACTTGTTCAAAGATGCAAGTGATCTAGTAAAAAGATGTGATCAATGTCAACAAGCGGGCGGGATTTCCAAGAAAGATGAGATGCCTCTAAACACCATTCTTGAAGTTGATATCTTTGATGTATGGGGTATCGATTTTATGGGCCCTTTTATAAGCTCGTATGGAAACACCTACATTCTTGTAGCGGTTGATTATGTCTCAAAATGGGTTGAGGCCGTGGCCTTGCCCAACAATGAAGCTAGGAGTGTGGT